>NC_039479.1:16245351-16353435 GCF_003590095.1 Trichoplusia ni | reverse complement strand
TTGTGAAATCACGTCATTGAATTAATTATACACTACTAGCCTTATAAAGTTTAGAAACGGTTCCAGATTGCCATAATTATTGTCGCTATGTATTAGCACTGCGGAAGTCAAAGAATCGCGGCGACATTTCGATGTAGAAACCGAAAATTATTGAATAAGAACGGATATTCAGCGACGACGTATCATGACCTGAAATGTTATTCATAAACCACCCAGAAGTGTATCTAAATAAAACTAATAATACCACGGTGATTTGTCATAATCCGTTAAGGAGCTTTGGAGTTATTTAATCCTTTAAATAAATAAAAGTCAACCAAATCCGTTTCATAACGCCGTAAATAAATACACAAAACAAATTCAAATTAAGCAGGCACCTACTTTTTTTGGGAGTGGGTTAATTACATACTAGAGATTTCTGCACAAATTTAGAATCTACAAGACCTAAATTTGACCTACATAATGCAATAGTTAATGTTGTCTAAGTCATTTCAGTCACTACATATTCTAGAGTTAAACATTTTGCAATATTTGTGCTTCAATATGGCTTCTCTCAAAATATTGTCATTGTGATGCTGCCTCAAGCTTTACCAATACTCTGAAGCTCAAATATCAGCGCAGCAACAAAAGCGTTAGAAATACGTATCGTCGCCAGACGCCAAAAAATACTTGTAAAGTAGACGTGTATGTTGAACAAACATGTGCGATGCAGTTCCTTAAAAAACTTGGTGGCCTGAAAAAAAAACGAAAAAAAAGACACTCGAATACTGAAGCTTGCCCGCCTGACAGGAAATATGATATTTTATTTTGGGCGTGGGATCAAACCGAGTCGATAATTTGTGTTCCGAATAGAACATCAGAAGCAACGGTGAAATTAAATTGTTGAAAACGTTTTATGTTAAGTATAATAAAGAAGAAGCGAGTCCTCAACAATAATAAAATGCCTTTGAACATATCTGAATAGGTAAGACGTCGGTGTTTCAAAGAAAGTGTCACTAGATAATATTTTTATAGAATGACACACATTATAATAGGAATAGTTTTTGGTTTTGGTGACAGTTTAATTAAGAAGCATCGCGCGGTGAATACACTCTTCCTTGTTACTGTTTTCATGGCCCTTTGTCCTACTTTTATCTAAACGTGTGGAAGAATTTATATTCAGAGCAGGCTCTCGAAGTAAGAGATGAAAACTGGATATTTACGTTACTTCCAAGCTGCAAAGATGTATGAATTAAACGGTATAATGAAGAGGAGACATAAAAACCAAGCTTAACTTAAAAATTAAAAATAAAGATTTCATCGACACAACTGGCCTAGGAAGAAGATAGAGCAGCACCAATTTAAAACGTAAACACTTAACTAGACTTGATTAATATAATCTGAGTAGGTACCATACAAGTGTAGAGAGATGTCCGGCGCGGGGCGTGAAGGGGGCAGGAGCGGGAGGGGGCAGCGTACGAATCAATATCAATCAGCATCAATCAGCTCCCGGAAGCCTTGTAGTTGGACCAACTGATTGTTCGGCCGCGATGATGCGTGCTACAAATTCACATGTTTATTTATCAACTAGCCATTTCCCTGTTTAAGACTTTTTGCCTCACATAGAAGACGTTTTTTTGGTTCAATGACTTTCGGCAACCTTCGCGAATTTTTCCCTAACATCACAAAAAGTGTGCAATTAGGAGGTTGGCAAATCTTTCTTCCTTCCTCAATAAGATGAAGAAGCAGATATATTTTCCTACTTTGATCGCGATTAATAATAATCCAGGTATATTCATTATTATAAAGTTTGCGAGACAGACAATCTTCCTTATAATATTATGTACCCAACAATAACGGATTGCTTTCACTTAATTGCTTGAAATTTGATGTTGATATATTTGAGAAGCATTTTAAGATTTGCTGAAATACAAATATGACACACCCACTTACACAAACAGTGTATTACACGTACGTGAGCTATACGTTTTAGTATGTGTTAAGGCGACGTTATACGTACCAAAGATAATCAACGTAAGTACCTAATCTATTAGATCTTCTCTGTAACATGAAATACGGCATCAGTGTCCAAAGCGGTTCTGTTCCGCCGGTCCGGTCGGTTAACGGCACATTTAATACAAGTAAATCATTTTACGATTTCTATCTCCCACAAAGTCCCTTCTAATAGTAATGGCTATTCGCAAAGGCAACCAAGTATAAAATTCGAATAAGACAAAACTCCTTAAATGTTATCTGTCAGGGAGTATTTTAGCTCGGAAGATAACAAATTGTTTACAATGATTTGAATATTTCTTTAGTACGCCCACCGAGATTAGAGTTACTTCCAGTCATAAAGATACCTGAAACGTGGTTGGTACTTAAGTACAGCAGTTACGTAACGACGCAGTGGTGCTAAAGTGCTCCTTATATGTTAATATGGCACATGACGGTGTCGTTGCGCCTATAAAATCGTCTGAAGTGTAAACACACGTAAATATCGCGCCACACGCACTCGTAAAATCTATTTCTCGCGCTATTGCGGCTCGTAGGCACTATACAAATAATTTTATTCAGACGACAATCAACATTAAAACAAAAATATCACCAGAACTGATTTATAAACAGAACGGGTTAAATCTTCCATTACGTAGCCGTCGTAGTCGGATACCTGGTAGTGCTACGTACGCAGGTAAATAGCTCTTGTATCGATCTATGTACCAGTTTATTATAAGAAGGAATTTGTGTGCGTTAATGCAGGTATTTTTGTAATCCGTTTCAGTACTTTCTTGTTCCGAAGCGAAAACAGAATTGCTGCAACACCCACGTTTTTCGAAGTGTTTAAAAATAAGGCGTCTGTTCAGTATGAGATCGTTGATGAAACGGCTAAGAATATGTTGGCTGGGTTATTCATCAAAGACTCTCGTGTAATAGTTTTTACCTACGGTTTGTGGACAAAGGAGTGAGTCATCGCCATGGTTATTAGGCCTAATATTATAGAGGCGCGCGACCGCCGCCGCCGCCGCCTCGCTGCATGCCTGTCGCGACGCAGACGATGCTGACTCTTGATTCACTTTGATTGCTATTCCAAGTCATGCGACGTTCTTAAGATAAACGACACGATTGACGCAAGTATTAAGGAAATTGTATGAATAGTTTATTAGAATCCGAACAGGAAATTCTTCAATTAAATATATTCTCCCTTAGTGCTGTCAGGAATTTCCCTATCGAATTCAAGTAGCGTGTCTGTGGCAGCTATTTAAATTGTCAAGAGTTTAGCAAGGATCCGCATACACCTTATTTCTTAACAAGACACAGTGAGTATTAGGTGGTGATAGATCTGCCTGATTCTGTATTCTCACTATCTTCTACGCATTGGTAGACCTTATGTATGCTTTATTAGATGTGATTAAAAAAATATTTTGCAATAAATATAAGGTCTTAAGTTGACTGACCGACCTTCTTATCGCCATGACATTGATACAAAAACTGACTATTTCGCTCGTGTGACATCCTACGCATTTCATTGGCAAAAAAGAAATTATAAATAGGTTATTTTCACAATATCAGTTTTCAATAACACCCTTCGGTAGTTTTTTCTGCCCGAAAATAATTTCAGCCAAACTCGTCATCAAGTAAAAAAAAAACATTTGAAAAGTTGGATATTTAACTTCAAGTCTTAGTAATGAACACTTTTACTTAATCCTTATAACAGGAAACATTTATCCTGCAGCTGAGCGACTGAAGACTGCCGCGAATTAACGATTGTCATTGACAACTGTCGCTTCCGAGACATGTAGCTCAATCACATTAATTAGTCCTATAGCTTCTTAACAATGTACAGCAACTGGTTTCTCAGTCATCCGGGTTCCATAACATACCTACATAATAATAAAACTGATATTATTTAAAGCGACGATGACGCCAATACGATGTTCCCACCGGACCAAGACAAGCTCACGTCTACGGTATTTTATTATACATTTACATTTATAACCAGTTATTCACAAATATTAAACAAATAAGAAAGAAAATATATGTTTTGATGGGTGGCTTTAGAATATATTCTTTGTTTAAAGTCAGGGCAGAAAATCATCTGTGTGTTCATGACTATTTTTTTCCTAGCATTGAGCGGCAATCGAGGGCTACTGCAAAGCGCTGTTTGAAATATTGCTGAGCAAAGTTTCGGAAGATCATCCCTAACAAGATAGCTACAGAAAAGTTTTTGAAAGCCTAAGCAGCTATGTGTTCCGGCCTGCCTCAATATTTGGAGATATCTTATAATAGGCCTAAGAATGCTGATTTCTTAGGTTTTAGCAAATGTTTGCAATGTTAGTTATATAATGTGTAAAAAGATCTGTTTGCACGATTAATTACTTAAAATAGGATAGCACAAGCATCAGGAAAAACCGATTCATCATGCGGTTGAAAAACAGATGCTAAAAAATAAACAACATTTATTACCTTAAGTTACCTACTTACTAGATTGTGTTTAATCATTTATTTGTGTTGTGGATTAAATACACGCATGAAGTCTATGAGCCCTGTTCATCAATAAACTATTAAATAAGTAAATCAATTAATTCAATAGTTACATGATTTATTGTTACATTACAGTTAAAAGTATCATAAAAAACATTTACCATTATTACACTTACCATTTTTTCCAAATACGTACCGACACATTTTGTTCTATTTTTTCCATTTTATAGCATGATTATTAGCCTTCACTTGCGGGGGGCGAAATATAATTTAAAAATTTGATCTTCATTGGTATAGCAAAGTATCCAGTGACGTTATCTCTCATATGTTCAGTTGCTAATTGCAGATAGGCAGTGGCGCATGGTACGGGGGATATCTCACGAGGTTTTGCTCTTATCCGTACTTCTGATCTCAATCCTGTGGGCATCCAGAACCTGGTACGCGGGTAGCAGCGCCAACTGGCACCAAAGCGAGCAGTCTCCTCCCACAGCCCGCAAACATGCATATAGATAGGACGAGTGCTCGAATTCCAAACCCTGTTTCAAATTTTCGGTTATTATTACGGTGTACGGCTTATTCAATAGTAACACACAATGAGTAATTAGAATAAACTTCACAATCCACGTTACAATTTAGATAGACCATGACCCTAGAACCAGGTAGGGTACCTAATTTTAACACATTTCCGGGGTCGTTGGCTTTTTACAATAATTTTACATTTCAAATAGAAATTAACAAAACAAAGCACGCAATTTCATTAATCCATACGTACCTAGGTATCTACGAAAGCAGCAATTGAATAATACCTAATTTCCTGCTCGATTTTTATACCTGTTTTATATTTGGAATTGGAGAGAAAATCTCTCACCATAACTTTGAAACCACAGGTTCTGACTCCATAGTAATACATAAGGTGTCTGGGGCCCACGTTATCTGCAATGGGGACATTGGTACAGGAAGCGGTGGTCGTTTGACTTCATAGTGCACCAAGTGGTGAGTATTCAAATCCACTGGCTCGTATTTCTGTTTAACTTCTTCTCGTAATTCAGTAACGTGAATCTAAGGAAAAATGACAAACTCGGATGAATTTTACACGCGTTCATTTAGGTTCTCCTATCCCGCTATCTGTCTGCTTGTATTCAAGTCTTGCAAGTTGATTTTGATCCGCCTCCTGGTTTCCAAATAAGCTTAAGTTTTGACAGCTTAGGTATATTGCGTGACAAATGTGATAATACAATATAGTGATATAACAAAGAACTGATCTGATGCTGGAGCAGGAAGGTGGCCACGCTTAAACTTCATCGAGTTTACATTTAGAGAAAAATCGACTGATGAATGAATGATCGGATACCGCAGAGATTAAAACTATATTTTAAAATCATGTGTATAAACTCTATCGGGGATTCCCTGATGAGTGTGCTAATATATTAATTCACAGTCCTAAACAAATTTGTCAGTGACTCTGCCCTACTAAATATCACTAAGTATTCGCGAAAATTTCTTGATGTATTTTAAGTTATTGTAAGTTCAAACAGAGCACAGAGTTGTATTTTAAGTTGAAACAGAGCACGGTGAGATAAAGCCGTAAGTTAAAATGGAACCTTTTCTTTAGCAGGGCAGACAACTGAAAACATCAATGACTTTTTTTGTCACCCTCTCTTGGAAGGAAAGTTTTAGAGCAGAATTGGCCATTTCCACTGACCACATTTCTCACATCAGTCGAATTTGATTGTGCTTCTTTCAAATATTTAATGGCATTATATGCAGCATTTTATTAAGAAAACATTTTTCTAAAACCTACCTTTTTTTCTCTGATGTTTTACCTTGTGTGCAGTTATTTTTTTCCGAGGATTTAGAACAATCATTGGCGGCAGCCCCGGTCCTGGGCTTTTTGGTTCTTCACTTGCTTGTTCTACAGCAGCTTCCTCCCCAACCGCTTCAGCAACCATCTGCTTCGACGTCATTGTAAGAATTTCTATAAATTTACATTTTGTATGAAAACTGGATTGATTGTTTGGCTGTTTATTTACAAATGTTTGAATGACGTCCGAATTTCAAATTACAGATAAAATTACCTACAGGTTATCAAGATGAACTAAAATAAGTGCAACCAACCTCTTTACTGCTTTCCTAGATATGCTCACAAAAATAGAAATCTATTGTAAATAAAATAATTTTAGCATAAAAATCGCTATAATAAATATCATGAACGAAGGCCAAATAACGTAGATAGATAAATTCAGTGGTTTAGTATGCTAGACTTTAGGATTTTTTACGTAGAACAGTGGAAATAGAATCAAACAGTGGAAATAAATGTGTTTAGCACAGCATACGTCGTTCTTTACCTCATTTACGTCTCTATGAAGTCAAACATGGCGTTAAACCATCTGTATCTAATGAATCCAATATACAACCGATGGTAAATAGTCAATAAGTGGTAAAATATACGCTATTTCAAGCTAGCATACATTTACTCGCCAAACGGGCTGTGGTTGAAGTAGATGTATAATAATGTATTCCTATTCGCTTCATGTAATCTCGCACACTTGCCAAATGCGGATGGTTTTCAAATGATTGCTTTACCTGACTTCTGTCGCATGCTGATGGTGCCATCTGCATTGATTCTTGGATAGGCAGGACTGATGCCAATAGAGTAAGACCACAAGTATCAGATAAGATTTATTGCAGGATATTCTCAGTGGATTAAAATCGATCTCAGTGGCGTGCACTTGGAGAGGCCTATGTCCAGCAGTGGACTGCAATAGGCTGATGATGATGATGATTCTTAACAAAAACGATTTTCTTTTAGTCTGTCATAGTTTGCCTAATAGACCTATTGCTCCGGTTTCTCCGAAAAGAGGTTATGAATTATTAGTGCGTAAGTTTAAATTACGAGATTTACCTTAAGATTACAAGTGAGTAATGTCATAATAGTATTTTTTTCATTCTTTCATAAGAATATATTAGCAAGGTTACTCTACTTTCCACTAAACTCACACACAGGTTGTAACAATCCAAAATAATTGTGGCCTCAAAAACGGACAGTAAAATTCGACCTTATGCCATTGACATAAGGTGCTATTAATATGCACCTCACCACATAAAGTACTAAGTATTTGACCTTCCTTACTAAGGGTTCACTGAAGTTACATTTACACGGGATGAAGCGGAAGCCGTCATTCAGCGCACATTTCCGAACCGAAGTCAAACGGAGATTGTTTCTATCAGTAAAAACTAATTAACATTTGCCCTTTATGGGGTCAGGGAGGGGTCACAAAGGTTACACTGTTATACGTCGAAGATTTCAATTACGAAGATTATTTTTCAATTTAGGAAATAAACAAATGCATGTCGTTACGGCATTTTCAGTATTATTAATTGGGGATACAGAACTCTAAATTGGAAAACCAATTTTGTGCAGATATTAAAAAAGGTTGGCAATGCGTTCGCTGCGTACCTACTCGCCACGAAAAACCCAACGAGGAAAAAGAAAACTTAGTAAATATTTTATCAGATGCCATTAATTACTAGGCATGCCCACTATGTAAATCATACTGTAAAAAGTCTCTATATGCACTGCACTCTAACATTAGAGTTAGTTTGCTTCATTGTCTATAAAGCGATAATAAATACAGTAAAAGTGTTTGCCTGCTTCGTAAATCTAGTTAATAATAAGCCATATAAATTAGACGACACGATTGTGGAATCGTGCACTCGAAGTCGGGAATATAGTTAATGCATACTTAAATGACGCTTTTCCGTATTAGTCGATCCCGATAAATACTCGTGAGTACGTGTATCGGTATCGCCCAACTAGTTCCGGGCCGAAGCGGAGTCCTCAATCAACCTCACGAAATGACATTAACAATACTTATAGTTAATGCAGTCCATATGGGCAAGAGTCACTTAATATTGAACTGGTGTGGTGTGTAATATTGTGTCGTGAAAGCCGTTGGTAAGACACGGTTGCGCAGTCGCCGCGACGCGTGACGGCGGCTCCCGAGGGAGCGGAAGTCTTGCGCACTTCCGCTGGCCGGCGCACACGCCGGAGATCCGGTCCACTTGTACTATCACGACGTTCCACCAACTAGCTTTAAATTACAATACTTTTGTGATTACACCGACAGGCTCAACAGCCGTACATTCTTTGGTTACAAAGACCTGTGACCTGCGAAGGATAAAATGATGTGATTTCCATTTTGATTCATCTTTAGATCTATCGTTAAAGAAGTGAGTAGAATGGTTGTTGCCAGGAGATCTAAAAAAAAACGATCTGAAGGAAGTTAGAACGTAATATATTAATTTTAACCACACACTGACTTAACTATGTTAATATAAACTGTACTTATTAAACATACGTAAAAAAAAACTCAGACCAGTTTTTTTGCCCATATTGTTACTATGCCGGAAAAGATTATGTTTTTAATTCCGTACACGGAAGTAGTGGGAAATATTTTAGATTGTAGTACTAAAAATACGCTTAAGGAAGTTGAAGTAGTCAGAACAAATGAAACATTATTAAGTATTTATCTAACTAAAGTTACTGCCAAACAAGAACATGGAACAATAAGGTTCTTGTTATTTTATACTATAAGTTAAAACATTTGTCTTCACCTAAAAGCTATAAATTAAACACATGGTTTGAATTACAACCGATAAATGTCTGCTATCATGAAACCAAATATGTAGGGGAAGGCCGTTTATATACAACAGACAATCTCGAACTGGGTTCGGCTGTGCTACAATCTTCTCAACGGATGAGTACCATATTGAACTTTGTTGAATGTGACTAATTAGTAAAAATATTGGTTTACAATCGGTACGGAAAAACTAAGAAGTAAGTACCTAAGTAAGTTGGTGGTGGTGAGGCAACGTTTATACACAATAGTGAAGCCATTATGAACCTAGATTAGTAAATATTAAGTAACTAAGATAGTCTATTTTACTGTTACAAAAACAAAATCATCATGAACGTTGTTGGTTGTTTTGTTAAAAACTTTGGACTCGTTTTGCCGTTAAAAACGATAAATTTCAAACAGAAAATTATAGAGAAATTGTAACTATTTTTAGTTTTCATACCCAGACAACCCCCAGTTGTCCACTTAAAAGCTGGATTGGACATTCAAATAACATTTACTCTAGTATAGAATTACATAGGGCGTGGTCCCTAATTAAACCGGTTGAAATACACCTGACTTCATACGAAGCATGTTTATCGTACTTTTTTATTACTTACAAGCTATTAAACGCATCGGACGCCAGAGGCTCTCTGTATGCAAGCCGTGTCTTTGCAGCTACCGTGTGGCTAGACGATACTATACCTTTATACCTAGTAATACACCAGTCTGGACTCAAAGTATTAGTTAGGTAAGTATTCACTATTAATCTCATTTACTTTAAACAAAGATTTCTGTCAGTAGATCTTCTTAAAAGCGGGGTATGTCATTGCTTCAAGAAACGCCTGACACAGTCTGGCCTTTGAAATAACAAAACAAAGACACCCATAGCAACAGAACCAGTATTAACGTTTTTTAAAACCTTATCAAACCCTGTAGGTAGGTTGTAACCCAAGCTCCCATCCACGTTACGCTGCTCACATAACTTACACACATAACTAATAAATATCGTCGTGAGTAATCACATAACGTTGTAATCAGTTTTGTTAGGAATTAAAAGCGTTCCCGTGTAGACTAAACAATGAGATCAGCTGGACCTATTGCGGTTAGGCGTTAACGTCGGCTATTTACTCGACAAAGACATCGATTCTATTCGGCCCGCCGCGGTCTTGTTCCAGTCTGTAAACAAGAGTCAAATTATCCCTGACTATTGTTATGAAGTCTGTAGCCACGTCTCATATTGAACGCGTTAAAAGTTTTATTTTTGATCAAACAATCAGGTATTTATGGAAAAATGCTCGTTTATAAAAATGTTCGTATGCGCGTTTTTGACGCATGTCTGTCTGGTAACTGAGCGAACAAATTGAATGTCTGTCGAGATTATAATAGTGTCATTTACGGATAATAAGGACCTACATACATTACATATTTACATTTTCTGTATAGACTTAAATAAAATGAAAGGAGTGTTTCCAATAGTAATGATATCATATTTAAGTACAAAGATTTCCCTCAAAATGGTATGACAGAAATCAATAAAATCACGATGGAAGTGTTTTTCCGGGACAATTTAGAAACAGATGAGTAGTTCAATTATGCGACATTGTTTTCAACGTTTCTGTCCTTCTTCCGTCGTAATGTTGATCACCTTGATTGATGGCACCCTTGACCGACATACCTCCATCCCAACAAACGTTGTTTCCATATTTATGTCACTTTTGCTCTCATTTAAATTTTAAACAAGTTACTGTATCACATCAGGGATAGATTAACGCACCGATAGATTGATAAGAGCAGACCTTTTATGGATGTTGAGACTTGTGAGTTTGATTGGCAAATGGGCAAAGTTATGTTTTGCCCAGTTTACTTTTGAACGGATTTCTAAGGTTTTGATCAGAAATCAGTGTTTTCCAAGAAAGTGATGAGGATTGAGGAGGTAAGGAGGGGAAGGGGGCAGATACAAGGTGAAGTAACGGATGAATGTCCGTGGGAACGGTCGTCACTTCCGCTCCGCTCTGCTCGCTCGCGCCTCGGCACTCTCAGCTATTTCCTTTACGTAGGGTGACCTCATATAATATTATTGAAGAATATTGAATATTGTTCACACAACTCGAGTATAATCCCATTATTGTTTCATGTTTCAATTGCTAATCTTCGTTGTATAAATTGACCCACATTGAATAAAGAAACATTGAGTGATTCATGAATCCTTATATAACTTAAAATGAATGTGACGAACTTGTTACAATTTTATAGCAAAGATCTATTTTTTTTATTTATCATGACTATCATTATCCGTTATCTACCTTTATACTATCTCTTTAATTAATTTGCTGTATTTACTATAAAGGTGTCAGTTAACTTTTATATATTTAGTAGTAAGGATAAGATACGAAACAGATTGTCGGTTGACTGCGAGTTATATGTACCTAAAGTATATTAATGTATACTCCTGAATTGGCTTTACGTTTCTCTTCAGAGTTATCTTTTAAATAAGAAATACAAGCAACAATAATATGTCAACTTACAGAATTTATCATTTAATTTCATTGTATTGAAAAATATTATTGTCCAAATAGAATGAACTTTTGGACTGACGTTGTCCAACGAATAAATGAATACCATAGGCACCAGGCTAGTTGGTCACCAAGTAGGTTTCACTGAAGCGAAAACGTTTGGTTCCACTACATTTATTAACGGACCGTCTTAGTTGCACAACAGGATCGTGTCGCAATGTCCCCACTACGTTTCTCTGGAAATTTTGCAATATTTATCAATACCTATCGGCAAACGATACACTTCAGATACAGTTAACCTTGTTTACGAGAACGATGGCATTTCTTTATAAGTCTTGTCAATGAGAATATGACTTCTTTTATAAAGAAATAAAACTGAATATTGGATCCGTTTTATTTTGCGGACGCTATGCATGTGCAAGATTATCGAAGCAAGTTAAGTTTTAGTTGAATCAATTAAAAAACTAATACCTTAAGACACTTAACTATTTGTTATAAATGCTGTTTCCTTCCCTTTAGAATTCGAAGAACGCTATTAACATACGTAGAATGTGTACCCACCACATTATTGTGCAACGTCGTGGAATTTGTGAGCGGTTGCTAACCGTTGCGTCGACTCGCAGACCCCAAGATTAGGGCAACAGAACCTACATCAAATCCAATAATATTAAACCAAATCGATAAAAAGGACTTACTCGAACAGGTATCTGATCTACTTAGCACCGACCTTTTATCACAATTATCGAAATAGAAACGATATTTTTGTTCGATAACATTATCAAACATCACAAAAGATACGTACTGCAGTTATTATTAATTAATTGAACATAAATTGTCATAGTCACGTAGATACATGTGAAATGGTAAAAGTTATCAAACTTCCAAGTTATTCCACCTAGCAATAGTCCGTCCGGAATATTCGATTGGAACATCCGATGTGGCGTTTGTCCGGTCTAAATAGCATTACGAGCGTCTAAGTAGGTATTGAGTATTGAGCAAGTCCGTTGACCGTTGTTGTAACCTGCAGTGGTCTTGGTATCGAGCGGAAGGCGCGGCGGAAGAGCGCAATCTCCACCAATTGGTAGAGCGAGTTGTCACGCCGCGTGACCATGCCCCTTGCTCTCTACAGTTTCTACGACACTTTTCTAACTCACTCACACAAAAAAAAACATAAAAGAAACAAGTAGGTATTTCAAAACAGGTTTAGATAGCTTCAACGATTTAAAATGTAAATCTAACAGGTAGCTGAAAATAGTTTTTTTTTAAATTTAATATGTCATTTCTAGTCGATCCGCAAATAATTAAATTTAATGTGGATTAATTTTGTTAATCAGGTTTTTATATTTTACTTTATTATTTCTATTAGCAGGCTAGTGATATTAGGTAAGGCAAGAGATATATTATATGTTGTTTAACGTTCTATTTCTGTACATCGTCCTAATTGGCGTTATGAGGCTGAATTGTGCCACTGAATTAAAAACATTGTCTCTAACAATCACTACGTATCTACACGTGTATTCCATTTATAGCTCTTCTCATTTGATAATTAGCTAATAAACTGTCCTAGCTACCAAAATACGACGAGATACTACTTCACAGAAACAAATACTTCTCGTAATTACTTAAATCTAAAAATAAAACAAATCGAAGTTGGAAATTCCGAAGGAAACCAAACAGACAACAGAAATTGATTGAGTAATTTAGCAGATCTTCAGGTGTTTATTGTAAAGCAAACAGTTTCGCACACCACACCAGCCATGATCATTTTTTTCCACACCATGTATATGTATAATGTTCACACAACATTATATAAAACCAGTAATGTTCCTAAACATTAACATATTGACCCTACTTTGATATAAAGTAAACTCTGGGAAAACCCCGTATTAATCTATACTTCTATATCTATACTTATAATATATAAAACTGAAGAGTTTGTTTGTTTGAACGCGCTAATCTCAGGAACTACTGGTCCAAATTGAAAAAAATATTTTTGTTTTGAATAGACCATTCATCAAGGAAGGCTTTAGGCTATAAACCATCAAGCTGCGACTAATAGGAGCGAAGATACAATAGAAAATGTGAAAAAAACAGGGCAGGTATAAATCATAACTTATATCTTCTACCCACGGGGACGAAGTCGCGGGCAACAGCTAGTAATATATAAAGACATAAATCATTATAGATATAACAGCAACAACATCAATGTTAAACATCATTTATTAAATAGTTAGGTTCTATATTTTAAATGCACCTACTTTAAAACAGAACCAAACTTTATTTTGTTTCTAAGTGGGAAGTACCCGTATAATTCGTTTTTCTGTTCTTTAAAAGGTCTTAAATATTTGCTTTGAAAGAAAAACATTACAGTCATATGTAATTTTTTTATTATTAAAATTGTTCCCATTAAATTCACATCAACACATAGAAATAAATTGTCTCTAAGAAAGGTAAACCAAGCCACAAGTGTATAGAGAGACGTTAAAAGAGAGTCTCACGACGCACTAATATTTTAGCAAGACATTACCACCGAAAGCCATCTTTTAACAATATGTGATAACTTTAGGCGTACTTACACCAAACGGAACCGGTAGACTTCGTAAACCCCAACATAACCTGAACTCTCGTATTTTCTATTGTACTTCATAACATAAATAGAGAAAGGGAAGTAACACTGTCGACGAAGGTTCTGATTTGAGTGGTCGTATCTTTCAACTGACATTGACCTCTAGAGCGGTCGCCGAGGCCTCTTCTCGGTGGCCATACATATTCATTACAACTTCATCTACATATTAATGAGGCTGGGATGAGAATAACGACATGTTTATCTACTCAGTTAAATATCCTGCCCATTAATATTCCTGAAAAGCATTTGTTATTTGATAATTATATAAACGAGATGAGCCCAGATCTGACTAATGGTGAGAGAGGAAAGTGGTCTTTTTTTACACATCGGGTCTTCTAATACATTTAAATAACTATATTATAACGAGCGTCAGAGTGAAGGTACATTTGAGTGCACTCATGCTGCAAAAAAATCCAGGTCATTCAAATTCATACTTGTCGGATACGGATGTAGCAATATTTGCTCCTCACGCGTCACGACTAATTATTGTGTAGGCTGCCAGACATTTAAATATACATGAAGGAAGGTACGTTCCACTTGTATAAATTGGCATAAATGAGTTGCATACGTATAAATAATTATTAAATTGCTAAAAAAAGTCTCTAAATGTTACCTGCTCTATCAATTCCATTAAGTAAGTTTTTATTACTTCCTTCGTAATTCGCAACGATAATTCTCGACGGGCTGGTGTCGAGTTCCGTGTGACCTTGAATTTGTCCGTCAGTAAAAAGCTGTTGTAGTCCTCCACATATGAGCGAGAAAAAAAATGAGTAGGTAAGAATAATGTGTGATCGGAAAGTCCAGAGTCATCTCGTTTACAGAATAACATTTGCGAAACCGGTTAGGATCGACGCCGACGCCAAATATCAACTTGTTTCCTTCCTCGTGACGGACGCCCGGTGTATACTTACCTAGTGTAAACTTGATACTCATACTTGATATTCTCATATTTTAAAAATCAGCTTTTATGGAAAACAATAAAAAATCGATATAATTTGAAACCGTCTAATTAAATGATATTGTAGAGTCGTTTTCCTTTACGCGTATGAAACTTGCATGAAAATCCTAGCTGTGATTTCAAAGAAATAACAAAATTACATAATATATTTAAGGCATATAATTACAAAACAAAATTAAAATGTATTTTTACACTTCAACACTGCTTATCAAAGACGATTACATTTTAAACAACGTATAGAGTTTAGGTATATGTCCGTAGCTTATATAACAAAAACTCGACCCGTTCTATAAGCAATCATTATAGGTATTATTTAGTGATTATATTTAGATTTAAACATGCAAATTACGTAGAAACATTAATTAAAATACTTATAATTATTTTACATTCAATTACAAGAGCCTCACTTAATGCGTAGCATAACTTATAAAATAATTGTATTTAGATTTTAGTTCCTTTATGTATAATTTGCTACAAATAAAGGAAATGCATTGTAATTATTTACAGTTTAATACGTTCTATTCAATTGTTACATTGTATTATGAAGAGGTGGCTTTAAGATTAAGGCATTATTTCTATGTAGGTGATTTGTCATTATGGGTCATGAATTCTCTTTGAGGCAGTAAACTTTCCTCGATGACCTTACGTCACTTACTCTTAAAGTCTTCTAGCACTAGATAATTACCACTCGGCCATTTTCAGTCAATCTTGCTGCCAGTTGTTATTGTTTTGTTTTGAAGTTGTTCTTCATCAACATTCTGGACTGCCAGCGCAAAAACTATACTAAATTCGTAACACTACTTTATCTATACTAATATATAATGCTGAAGAGTTTGTTTGTTTGTCTGAACGCGCTAATCTCAGAAACTATTGGTCCAAATTGAAAAATTCTTTATGTGTTGAATAGACCATTAATCGAGGAAGGCTTTAGGCTATAAAACCATCACGCTGCGACTAATAGGAGCGAAGATACAATGGAAAATGTGAAAAAAACAGTGCAGGTATAAATCCTAACTTATATCTTTTACCCATGGGGACGAAGTCGCGGGCAACAGCTAGTCTTAGAATAATTTAGATCTGACAATTTGTGAAAACAGATTTTTAATACACTTTGAGACAACTAACAAAGTGTGTTTGTGTTCTATCTAAAACTCAGTACAGCATAAAACACTATTATGCCAGTTTGTCAATCGACGACAATAAGAATTTATGAAAGGGCCTCTTTTAAAACCCATTCAAAGGACACAGTTTTACCCTGAGAGTAAGAATAAATGTATTGTCTTCAATAGTCAGAACCTTACCTGAACATTACCGGTAAAACACAGCAGCATTTTAAAACATCTAATATATCAATATCGATTAGTCATTGCCAGTCTTGCCTGTAAAAAAATCCGCAGGAAAAATCCACATCATTCAATTAAATAAACTTGACCGTATAAATGTTTTGAGTTATTGAAGTATCTTATGTGTATTTGTTTTTGTTACTAAGGTAGTTGTGGTTACTAGTTAGTCATTCGAAGTCGAAACTTCCTCTAAACTGTCCAATATTGCACTCAGAACTCTTGTTATATCCGGGGATTGAAGCCGCGACGCGGCACGCGAGGGTTTGGCTTGTTGTGACCTCAACCACTCGACCATCAGTGCAGTCAATATTATATGTTAATTAAAAATTAGTCCAAGACTTAATGGTACCCCAAAAGTTGATTCTCAATATTCAGCCATGATAACCATAAAAAATAGGTTACAAAAAAGTAACCAAAACAGAATACCTGTAACATCTCAGATTCCTTTCCGCTATAATTATAGAACGTGAAACAGTCTCGAAGCATGTGAACAACAGATAATCCGTGATATTTTAAATTAGTCCAGATATGTTTAGTATAAAATATGTTTGCTTCCGAGAAACGTCGGCATGACCTAACACCGGCTCCCGCCTCTTACACGTTCGTAAACATTACATTTTTAACAATAATATATTATACGTCAGTTGAACTACGCCACGAACGTAGACGTTGATGAATTAGGTCTAATCTTTTGAACTGTTTACTCTACATACAGTTTATAGGTAGGTAAAGATCTTAATTTGAAGGCGGAAGAATATATTTAAGGAAGTGGACCCCACGTCCTTTCATTGCCCTAGTAACCTACATTGCTGTCAGCATATTCTGTCCTTGATATATGTGTTGTGGTTGTTTATTTGAATTCCAAATTTGAGTAATTGATTGTTTTTGTTTTTCTTGGTATACAATTTCTATGGAGTTATAGTTACTTTTTTAACGTTTTATGTTACGATCGTAGAATGGTATACGTCCTATTAAAAAGATTTTCGCATCACATTTTAGCTTTTCCGATGTTAGTGCTTACTTAAAAGTAAACAGGAGACGGAAGTCGTACGTAACGAACATGCAAAACCGAACGGATTTATCGATTGGAGTCCGGCAATATGGCGTCGGTTTATTTATCTTCTCTGTATCTACCCACCTTCCTGGCGCCGCACTTCCGCCGGAAACGGGCGTCGTCTCCGCTCTAACCCTTACCGCGGTTCCGGTTTCCGGCTGCCTTTGAAGTCGGTCGAAGTTTCCTCCTCGCTACCCTGTCGTGGAAGAGGCTTTTTGGTTCAGTAGATGCGATAATTACGTCAATATTATTAACGTGAGAGTCTAGACACGTTCTGAAGAAATGGAAACAATCGAAAAAATATCCTTTATTAAAGTAACATTTGGAAAATATTGTGTGTAGAGTTTTGATGCAAGAACTTGACTTCTAGGCTTGAGTTGTTTCTAAATCCAACTGAAATCATTTCTTAGACGCACAATTTTATTACTGTAACTCATGATTGGCTGCTGAATGATTAGCTACAAGATCTGTTTCTAAGCCGCTAATAGGAAATCGTCGTATGATGCAACATTTCCAGGGCTGAGTATTATCTCAACAAGAATATTAGTAAGGAAATATTGAAAACCGTTATATTATATTGGTCCAATTTAAAAAGCAGTCTTATAATATAAAAAACTGACATTTACTATCTGCATCCATCTGATGTTGTGTGATGAGCATGATCATTTGTTCTGGTGTCTGGGTGTAATTTATCTATAATATTTATGTATTTAGAAATATATAAGTAAGTTTATCAGCTGTCTGGTTACCATAACACAAGCTCTGCTTAGCTTGGGATCAGATAACCGTGTGCGAGTTGTCCCAGGATATATTATTATTATATTATATTATTTTCAATCCTTATGCAAGTTCAGGTCGTTCCGTCCGTATGGTTAATGATCAACCTGGTTGCGAATAAACTGCCCGAAGGCGTCTGAAGTGACAAACAAATTTAAATATTCTTTGGTAGGCTGATATCCTCACTGTTTCTCCTTCACCATTTTTGGCAAGCAACAATTGCTTTCCTAACAAGCAAATGACTTCGATTCGATCGGACTTGAATCTTAAATTTGGTTATATTACTAGAATATCAAAACGTTCAATAAATAAACAAAACAAATAATGATCGCACTGTATTACATCCTCCTTATGAACAATTAAATTACATTGCCGGAACATTGCCAGAGCTGCATCAAAGATTTTACAATCCATTTACGCAACCCAGACTTTTTTCTTACTAATGTAAATATACAAGGAACACATGATAATAATAAGCATTCTTTTTAATACATATTTGATTTACGGTCTATCTATAAAACAAACATTTCAGAGATTAATTTACAAGCATGCTTCATTGATTCCACTACAATTAGTCTCGCGCGTTTTGTGTATAACGTTTTTTCATCCACAAAAATACTAGTGTCTAGTCTACTAATCAACAGTTGGCATAAAATTGTTTAGTCTCATAGAACCCGTTGTTTGATTCGTATAACCTTAAAAGCTTCTCAAAACAAACAATCTTCTTTTAACTGACGTGAAAAATTCAAAATAACTTTCATTGTTTTTAAAGGATTTTTAGTATTGGCATGTCAGGTTGAAAAGTGAATGTGTTTTTAAAGAACGCGTTGAATCTTGACTATTACAGTTTACCTCAATTTTAGAAATATGTTATGATTCGTAACAGCCGACATTTCGCAAAGCTAGTGACGGGGTGTGTTGCAAGCTCATCAGATAACAGCACTTCCTCCATTGCACAGCGCGCCGCCCAATTTCTTCAGCGGCGCACGCGCATCGCGCCCCGCCATTGACGAAGCCTGCGCTGTCGACTTCCTGCTCACTGATGCAATGCTTTTGCGGGGGTTTAGCAAATACTTTGTTATTATGTTGCAATCTTTTTTTATGGTAAAAATCTCGTAAAAAAAGAGTCATCGAAACGGAAATCGTAAATTGATTAGAAGTAACACCTTACGGTAAAACAAACTTTTAAGTGCCAGTCTTTCAACATTTAATGTTTATCTAATTAACAAGTTCATGAAATCGATATAAACCCCATTGCACACTCGTCTGCGGCGCGGCGTTGCGCAAACGATCAGTTTCGGCGCATCTTGATTCTCGGCCTAGTTCGTAGCGTGCTCGCGCGGAGTTCGTGCTTCGTTACGTCATAGAGCAGCGGATTGGGTCAGCGGCGGCGCCTGCGCCTTGTCCATACGAGTTATGTCATACAAAGTGCGTGCGTAACATGCATACGTGCTGTCTACGAACCCTTTAAAATTGTTACAAAATAACATCTACTTTAAATCAATAGACAAAACATTTAACCTATTTCGACGTAATACACATATTTGAGAAAATGATTACATTTATTTACTCAAATAATGAGAAATATACTGTAGTAAATTCATAAGAAATATTTTGCAAATCACGTAACCTAATTATTTAGAGATAAATCAAACAATATTTTGCAACAAGTCATGCTTAAAATTCCGTACCAACAACAATGTCAGTAATCGTTTAATAATCCGAGTGTGACATTTTTGTCAATTGGCACCGGTGTGTTCACAGGTGCTCGCATCGCAACCTATATAAATATAGCAAACATCAGTATGCAGGCGCGTTGCCAATTACAGCGGAGACCTACTTTCTTACCTTCGAACTTTTACTTCCTGCGGGCCAGGCAAGGCGGCCGGTCGCACCACGCAACGAATTACGAAAGTGGCGCGAAATGCTCGGCCGACATTCGCGTACCGCTTGCGCCACCTTCAGGAAGTGCCGTTGGGATTACGTAGCTGCGGCGGCGGCGCGGGCGAACTGGCTGCACCACGCGGCGCACCCCACCCGCCCCGACACTATCCTTGCTTGAGAAACACGTACGGGAGCCTGTGGTCGCGACCTGGCTGTTGCCACACACCATGCTGTGCAATGCACCGCTACCGCCCGCCGCACCGCGCGCTGCCGCGAATGATGCTAGTTGCCATCCTTTCTCTAATAACTTACAGACGATTGCTCTGTTACAACAATTGATACCTTTGGATTTTAATATATACTATTTTAGTACAATCATAATTAGGTACATTTCAAATACCACAGATTTTTTCTTCATTAAAATTAAATCTCAATAAATAATTACTAAAACTAAGTTTACACTAATTAGTAACCAACTCTACCTTCACCAGGACATAAACGGTTTACATTAAAATGGTTTATGAGTAACGTCAACAAGGGTTATGTTACGATAAATATCAAGTAGAACGTAAACAAGGGAACGCCTACGGCTATGAAGAAACAAATCTTGCCGTCGTCCGTAAAGCAGGATGTATAATCTCTCTCGGAACTATGGCAAGTTACCTAAGCCTATAAGGCTTGCCTAACGTAGGTACTACATTACAGCTGTTACGAAATTACTTGTTACTTGCAACATAATATTACTCAATGTTTTCTTTTAATCGCTATCAAGAGGTTTTTAATACTTATATATTTTTTATTGTATACTGTTTCGAATACATATGATGATAACTTTTCCGAAACCTAATTGACTCATCCTTTTTTAACAAGTGGGTTTATGTTCCCCTTAACGTGAAGGGCGAATATTCTGTCGTTTTTAGTAGGGATTTGCTGAGAATGGTCCTAATGTACGATTCACAAGTTGTGATTGGTGTTTGAAATGCAATGCCTGAGTGCCAAACACTGCAGATAGCAGCATTTCTGAGTTAAAACTATGGTTTTAGCTTTGCTTTGTCCTACTTGAAATGCAATCTCTTTACCGATTTCATTTGTATAATATATTAAAACAGAGGTTTACGCCAAATAATATGTGAATTATTTTTTCTGCGTAGTCTTTGCTCAACTCCAAAAATATTCTTTTGCATTTTTCTTATAGTCTACTCACAGTTTAGAATGGGTCATACAAGAACTATTCTACTTAACTACGCAAATAACAGTAACTGTCGTGATTGTACAGTTTTTGTGACATTCGGATAAAAACAAATTAGCCAATAATTTGGTTAACTTTCCGCGATTTATAGAGTCCTCTTTTTACAACTGTCTCTGTTCATGAGAACTTAATACCGATGTAACATTGCCAAGGTCCTAATCGAATTGAGGTGAATGGAAAACTTCAAATGTGTGGCGATTTTTCCTTTTCGCCAAAGGATGTTTCTTTGACTTTTCAATTCGATACATTTGAACGATTCTTTAGCGTCCAGATAGATTTTTCTGTCTAAAAGACACTTATCTTTAATTGTTAGGATATGAAATCAAATTACCAATATGAGCATTGTACGGATTGTACCCCGCATGAGCACTTTCCGACATTGAAATAAGTTCATAAACTTTTTATTTTATGAAACCTTTTACTTTTACTTGCTAGGTATTTTCCATGAAAACAACCTCCTAGCAAGTAAAGTGTGAGAAAACAGAAACATAAAAGAGGTAAAGCAGATAGCCTAAGCCTAAAATAGATAGGTAATTACTAGCACGTAAGGATCACGAATGTCTAGTCAATTATTTGATTAAATTGAAAGACTGTTGTCACAGGAAAAACTAATCTGGATGAAAAAACTGGCTGGTAATAGTAGTGGTTTTCGATTTTCATTAAAACGTAAATAACTACTTTTATAGTCCATTGAGTTTTTATTCCATTGACGTATTTCGTTTAATCAAATGGTGGTCAATCTAAGTGCAAAATTGAATCGAAAAAAGATCTTTGGATGATGATATACATTAATCTAATTAAATAAAAAGCATGATGCTGTAGTAATCGGTTCCTAATTTTCTTATTATCTAAATAGTAACTTTTTTACGCTTTCAAACAAAAAATCCTGTTAAAAATATTTTATAAAATATTGATGTCTACTCTTATAATTTGTTAGTGTATATTACGATTATTGTTTCTTGAAACAACGTGGATACGCCGAAATACAGTCAACTAAATAGTGATTGATAGGCATACCTCACAATCGTGCCTGATTAACTTCCTAAGTATTATAATCATAAAGATAACGTCTGCCTTCCTAACGAAAACAATGTGAAATTGAAAACAATGACATAACTAATTACTCTACAATTCGAATTAAATAACAAAATAACGTTAATATTAATTTATTTACAATAGACACGCCCATTTGTTAACTACACCAACTTAACTAAAAAAGTTATATCAGTATTCGGATTGCAGTCATGTCAACCGTTGCACAAGTGCCGTCACTAACGTTACAAAATCGGAAAAAGTACGCAAAAACGGTATTAGGGCGAGAAAATTCACATCGCTTGTATTCCGTTACATTAGCGCAATTCGCTCAGTGCATAACCCCATCTCTAACACGTAATGTGTGCAACGGTGCGCACCCGATCTCGCACGACCGGTCCCGAAAGTGGGACATCTCTTTTTGTTCCACCAAGTTATTCCGTAATTAGAAAGAGAGGGTGAGGGTTCTTACGCTGATTTCACATAATTATGCAGGAGTACATGTAAATTAACTTTGGTGGTTGATTGCGAGAACACGTGAAGTTCTTAATGATGGGCTCAAGGATGGAGTTTGTATGCTAATTTGGGGTAGCTTATTTCTTTGACATCGCAAGAGACTTTAAGCTTTGTTTTCGAGCGCTCATAATATTATCACGGGAAATATTTGGACCGCTGGAAAGCTGAAGACCTTTATGATACTGAAATTGTCACGTCACCAATATACCACATATACCAGGTACTATGAAATCAATAAAAGTTAAAAAATCATGTTAAATCTACAGTTAATCCGTTAAGAAACAGGCGAATCTCACGAGGTGTTAGCCAAGATGGCGGCACGCGGAAGTGTGTGCGACTTCCGCGTTGCCCTGCGCCTGCGCGCGTGCGCTCCACTCGTGACTTCTACATACATTATTAACCACCGGCTCGTAACGTAATTATGAGACATCCAAATGGAAGACAATTATTAAATGTTGTAACACGATATCTGTGTCTATGCGTAGTGTGACGTTTTTGTCCTGGGAGAGTTACGTTTGATCTGTAATAGTCACGTGTGTGTATTCATTTCCTAAGTCGATCGCGGACACATGAAAATTATGACTTCCGAAAGAAAAACAATTAAATTGGAGTAGGTACCTATTGTATTTTTTTTTCACCATATTCTTTAATAGTTTGTACAGCAAAAAATAAGCGAACGACCACGAAAAGATACCTTTTACTAGCTTAACAATTACATATATGGGAATTATCTAAAAATTTATCAGATCAAGTATGTCAATTTATTTTGATAAATTTAATAGCAAGCATGGCACATCACATGTACTAATTTATAAAACAAGATCAGACGTGATAAAAGAAAATCGGTAAATAATAATATGCGAGTAACCACCAAAGACAATAATTTAATAACAATGTACTTTTTCTACAAATAATCAGGTCGATCATGTTAAAAACAGGAAACGCGATTTATCTTCAATAAATCAGATATAACAAATTAATTGAACGTTCGTTTGACTAAATGGATTTATTAGTTTAATTTATTTGCGTCGTTTAGAAATACGTCGATGATACATATATTTAAAGAAAATAGAACGATGTAGAGCCAATGATTAAGGAAAGTGATTAATTATGTAGAATGGTAGAATTATTAAAATTCTACTTTAATAATAATTTAAAAATAATACCGTTATTTCAAGCGTGTTTTGTAACCTATATAATATCTGTTGGATGATGATGTTTTAATAAACCCCAATCACTAAAAGTGTGAAAACAAAAGAACTCTTTGTGAATCTTCAGCAGGATTCATAAAGTAATCCAGTTAACGACGATAGATGAATGTTTCTTTGGCCCCAGTAGACGTTTAATATTGCTGCTCTCGTCATCTAAATGCGAAGAATGCGTGCCGTATAACAACGAATCATGGGCTAATGTGTATTAACTACAGTACAGCATGCGTGTGCCTACGTACCACATAATGTTGCAGTATCACAAGACAACGCTACATAGAGTACTAAAATCAGTGGAATAACTTACAGAGAACCGTTGAAAGCATTTTCCGTCGTCAGAAAAGTAGAGTAAAGGAAGCTGAGTGGCTAAGTCCCTTAGGCGGTGTATTGAGTGGCGAATCTAAAAATAAAATATTTAAATGTAGTTCGGGTTCCATCAGGGACCGGAAACCTATTAGGTACCGCCGTTATGCACAAATGGTCGACATTCAGTGCCAAGACAAGTTGACTAATTTTGAGCTCGAGGCGACACATCGCGTTTAGAGTTGCCATTATGTAGCATAAACTGAATTAAGGTGATCCGGTGAGAAAGGGATATTATTTGAATCGCCCGTCTGATTTCGAGATCATTCATTTAATCTTTTCTGATGTTTCAAGGAGAAAATGGATTTTATATCTAAACGATTCACGTGTTGGAATATAAGAGGGTTAGTGATGACTCTACATTTAACATAACTTAATCAATTAAACTTATTATACAAATATACATGCACTCGATGAATATCTACATATTTACTAAAAAAAAATGATAAAATCAAAATTATGTATAACAATTTATTGGCAACAGAATGAAATTGCACTTTTTGTTTGATGAAAAGATTAAATTATGCACAGAAGCTGATGAATAACCAATAACTAAATTTCCGATTACGGTTATCAAAATGGATTCAAGATTTTATGTTGGCCACATACAATCTTGAATCTGTGTCCGTAACTCAAAGTTATCTCTCTTCTTACTAAACTAAGCAGGCGAAGTATGACGAACTGCACTAATTTATTACATCTGCGTGTTGTACTATATTTCCAGCAGGTCAAGACAAGTCTATTTTATTCTTTCAGATATACAAACGGCATACATATGGTTCACGTAGTAAATTTTTCAGTCTGTGACGTGGCGGCGCGGCGGCGACCGGCCGGGGCCGCGGCGCGCCCGGACATGCCGCCCACAATTACTGCCAATTGTGCCAATTGACGACACTGCCACCCTTCCGCTTTCTATTCTAACTAGACCGTCATCAACCTCGGCTCCAAACATCTGCCATCTGTCCTCACATCACTATGTTACTCCATCCGTATCTACAAACCCGAGAACATTATCGCACAGTCCTTTAGTAACGATTACCTCAGTTACATCGTCTCGCTGCCCAACTAACTAGTGTAACGTTGTGCAATATCATTACATAAATATATACCCGTTCCTTTAGGTATTAATTCTATTTAGAATTCCTTATAAACTAGTACGTAACTCATCAACTACGTTTGCAATTCACGCCGCGTGATTACTAGTCTTACATTTCCGTTAAAGACAGCCACAGATTTAAGTAGCTTCAATAGTAATTTGGGCGGTAAATTAGTTTTTATAACATGACTTTAATTAGCGAATTAAGGTCATTGTGTGTAGGTATCATTTGAGCAATTTAGCTCGTTTGACGATCGCAAGTGTTTTACAGCTAGACACACACAGATGCAAGTTATTTGATTTCTTTTCGCGAATACAACAAGTCAACAATTGCTTCAATTGATCGCTGTCAGTACCCTTTTATTTTTATGATGGGTGCCGAGTGGTGTTGTTATCTGGTGTTATCGCTCAACGGTTTATAAACAAACTTGACACAGTTCCTAAAACATAATAGGGCGAGATAATGGAATCAAATGGTTATGGGCGCGGTATTTGTGTTAAGGACAATATGGAAGTCATTTAACATAGGTGTAGCAGGAAAAGATTAAACATTACTCGGAAAAAATCTTATGTATAATTCTGACTCATAGCCGAACCCACTGTAATCTGCATGTCGCAGGATCGATCCCTGCGTGGGACAAGCATTTGTGTTATCCACAAACGCTCGTTCTAAATTATCCTGTGACTTGAATGTTCATGAATAATAATTCAGCAATCCCTTGTTTCTAACAAAAGAAAACTCTATAGCACTAAGAATCAAACCTATCTATTTATCTTTGACAAACAGTCTTTAGAAACAAGAAGCAATAGGTCTAATTGATGTATTCTTCCACTTCAATTCAGAATCAAATCAGAAATTACGCCTTTATCGGTGTCCACAGACAATGATTAACTCATAAACACGAAGTGAATTCGTTACATTGTTTCCTTACACTCAATATATTATGCCTAATAGAATAGTGTCAAGAAATGCGTACAGCAATATCATTTGCGTCACTTTAAGCAATAGATTTTTCTTTAATTGTATTTAATAGTACATGACTGATTAAATAATACTGAATTTATGTCCGAAGCATTGTGGTTACTAAGTTAATACGCCAACAAACCAACAATGTAGCTGTTTCCGTGTTTTTATCGTTATACACGTGTCAATCTAGGTATTATATAAGACTATGGAGATATATGTCGATGATGACTAATAAAGGGTATAATTATTAAATGATTTTATATGCAGGAAACGGAAAAAAATGTTACACGAGTACTTGTGATGCTAATGATACAATGTAGAGTCCGTTGCGATAAATCTCAATGCGCAGTCATACAAATAATTGTAAACATATGTATTTTGTACTATGGAGTACACATGTACTTACATTTCATGAAGAAAATCAACCTAGAATATAAATAGCAATCACGTACTCGGTATTCCTTAAATAAAACTAAACTTATTAGAACTAAAAGTAACAAAAGAGGTTTGATTAATATTTATACTATTGCCATTTCAATTAAAAAAAAAGCCGTAATTCAAAATAAGAATATCAAGTCATTTAAATAATTCGGAATTCGAAATCACCAGCCAGTTACGTAAGTATCGTTATCGCAACGGAAATGTTTACTTGTAGCACACTTGCTTTCTGTAAGTAAGTACTTCAGTTTGTTTATTACAAGTATAGAAGATAATATTTAGCTATGTTAATTAACGGTTATTGTGTAGTGCGACCGAGATGACGTCAGCGTGGCTGATATTCGCTGAGTTTCCGGGACAGCTGGCCGCGGACGTCGACGCCGATAGCTTATCAGGGCTCAAACCGAGGTGGATGATCGATATATCGTACTGTTTGTGGAAGTGCAACACTTATCACACATTACACATGTAATTTGTCTACTATAATGTTCTATTGCACGTTGCTTTCGTGATTTATATTCTGAATACTTTTAGAACGTTTACAAATAATTTAATGGTTTATTTTGGCTCGTTTCTCGGGTAGGTACTTCCCCTTACAACATTTAATATAGGCATATAAATACAGCCATATCGTAGTTGACGAAATTTGTAAGCTGCTTACCACGAATTTTATGCAAATTATTGAGGAAAACCAGAACAAACAAGCTCGAATTCGCTCGCAAATTCCTCGAGGAGGTAATCCTCTGAAATGGAATAGATGTCTAAAATATCATCGACAGCAAAAGTATTGAAGTTCATTAAGCATATGTACTGTGTAGATTGGTTCGCATGTTTTTCTAAAGAAGAAATCACATTGTTTTTCCTCTCGGGACGGTGGAGAGTGACAGCGGGTTGCGTGCGCCCGCGCCGCTGCAGTCGACGCCCCCCGGGTTTCTAAGCGCAGCGCGCGTGACCAATTGGTATCATGTGTCTTCAATTTAGATCTAACTCACTGCGAGGATAATGTTACCCATTGTCAACACGATTACGTACTTTTTTAACTTATACCCTCTTGGCGTAATGTAATGGCGGAGTGTTTTTTACTCCTAAACCAAAACTTTTATGTTCCATGTATCTCAACACTACCTAAACAAACTACTTAAGATAAGATTTTTTTACAAATGCCATATTTGTCTCTTTTGGCTCCACGTATTATTTAATCTGACGTAATTTGCGATTATTTATTAGTTTTATCTAACGGTAATCACACTTATCAGCTGGGTTTTTTCGGTACCTGAATTGACAGGAGATTTCTGTTGAAAATACTAATTTATGGTTTGTATTAAAAGTAAAATGTAGTTTATCGTTTTCAACAGTCTCCGTGTCGTTGATTAGCATATAATAAAAAAGATAAACGCACGCAGTCGTCGCAATAAATAACATATAAGGACAAAACAGACGTATCGGAGTTTATCAGGCAACATCCGGGACAAGGTACATAAAGAGTTAATTGGAGCCTGTTTGTATCCTGAAACTCGAGGAAATTGGAGGAGCGGTTGAACAGGTGCCAAGTCTGAGTTGTGAGCCATGAAACGCCAAGTTGCATCGAATAATTAATCGTGTGAACAACGATATCCGGCTTGGATTCCATTCATTTTCCTCCTGCTCGGAGTTTTTCTCATCTCGCGTGACGCAATCGCGGATGTTCTAACTCTTGTAGTGGCCATTGTACTGACATAATAATTGCGATCGCTCATTAATGGTCAAACACCACCTAAGCAGGTAGTGTTAGTACGTGCCTGAACACAAACCTGGTGAATTTATGTCGATATCTATAGATAAATGCTTCCGCAAAATATTGCTGTTGCCATGAATTCAAAAATAGTCGTTATAAAACGTCTTGTAATTTTACTTTAAAGTTTTTTATAAGATCCGATGAGTTATCGATATCGTACAATAAATTAATAAATAGTAAATACAGATAAGACTAATAGCTACAGAACTCACCTATGTGTAAGGATTTTATTTAACCGGAATATTATCTTTATCATACCCAATTATTAAAAGATGTAGTCATGAGAAAAACAAAAAACCTCGTATCATCCAACATGCATAGTCCAACTACTTAAGCCTTTTACTTCTACCGCTTAAACAATAATATTTGAACCAAACAATGTGTTTGATCTGTTTAACTGTATTTGTTAGTAGGTATTAGTGAATGTTAGTACGGTAGAAAGTCGAGACCTTGGCATTAGCCTTGCGCGTGGAAAACGATTGACGATACGGAAGCGCCCGCGCATTGTTTTAACGTAGATTACGTAGATCGGTGCGGGGGGCGGGGCGGCGGGGTCGCGGGGGAGGCGACCGCCGAGGAAACGGAATTAAACGGATACATTATGCGACTTGCGACACACGTATTCAAGAGCTAATAGCACTTCTAAAAACTAGTTTACCATATTGGTAAATGAATTACACGGCGTATTATAAGCAGTTTGTGTCTTCTACAGCTTGACTGTGAGATGGCACAGAATAGGCGGCGCGAACCTTGTTAACATTATTAGAGGACATTTGTATTTTTCCTAACATGTTTCTATTTGATATTGATTCAATAGGTAGTCTTATGTATTTTTCCTCACCATCTTAATCACAGCATTCATCAATCCGTCTTTCAAAGTCTCAATCCTTATTATTATTGTAAAAGATCATATTTTTTAAGATATGGTAGTTATTTTTGCTCACAGCAGATGAGTTTATTCAATAAAATATTGACACATATCACTGGTACATTGCAATTAATAATGAATACACAAACAAGGTACAGTTACAGAGTCAATAATAAACATTTATCGACGGAAATTGAGATTATATGTGGTTGATTATTTTAAACAATTCATTCTTGTATCAATTTACAAAAACATTTTATACATCGTTCGCTCTAGGAGAGTATAAAAATAAGTGCTCAATAAATACTGGTATTATTATAAAACAATAAAATGTACCTTTTTTAAAGATAGTCTTAAACAACTTGAACAATAATGATAAGCAGGGAATAATGTATTTTACTAAGACAACTCATTTGGCTCTCCCTAACATTACATTCTACAGCTAAAGGAACATGGAAAGTAAAACCTTTTAAAACCATGAGGACTCAAAAGAACAATATAGACAAAAAATATAAAATTGGTAATAATTCTCCTCTTTTGAAACCCTCATTAAAAAGTAGAGCAGTTACAACTTAACAATCAACATTAAAAGAACAATTGTAGAGCATTTAAATTCTCCCATATCTTAACCGCGACTAATTTAATAGATGGAATACCTACTTCTACTACTTCTTTTTATACGTGTTAAATTAAGTATTTGACGGTCTATATCAAAGAAAGAACAAATGATTTTATATTAGGTTAATACTATATATATAGAAGCTAGCTCATTACAAAGCCCTTAAACCTAAAGTAATTTAATGAAATTGAATAACTAATGACATAAAATACGTTATATGCGTACTGTATAGCTATTCGGAAAGTCAGCTCGGTTCGTGTAGTGTTACAGTGACCGCAGCGCAACAAAAACAAACCAAGAGCATGTTCTCAATCGTGCGTGTCCTGCGGTCCACTCACGCGCAGGGCTTACTGTCACTAGAACCAGCATTTTTTAAACAATAAGTCAGGTCGCTGGTAACAAATGAGTATTATTTTTATTTGTTGGTAATATAGTTTTTCGTTTTTATTTGTTTGCAGAATCAAATTTATATATCAAAGTAAAAATTTATTAGGTATCCCTATTGGAAAATGAAAGTTCGTGGTGTAAATATTTTAATTTGATAACAATTCTTAAAGTATGATCATTTTAGTATTTTTTTTTAATTTTCTTCAATATTTATTTACAATTTTATAGAGTTAAATATTTACAGTATAATCATTTGCTATAAACAAAAAAAACATAAACAATAATTAAATCAATTTTAGTATTTGTATAGACATGCTAATTATCCAAAATCTCTTGATAGGGAAAAAATAATATATCAATACACATTATTTTTGTTAAGTTTTTCCTTGAAATGTGTCATTCTATCATTCATAGCAACCATCACCTAATTACGTTAGTAAGTTACGTACATAAGGTTTATATTTGTGTCCGACGTCCGATGTGCAAATTATGATAAATAGTCTCTATCAACTTGTATGACGCTTGTTTACAGTACGCAAAACTATATTCTTGCGTACAATCGTTATGGTAGGGTAAGGAATTGTTTAAATAATAATAACCCTAGTATAGAGATTGGTGAGGGGATGAATGCGCGAATGCGAAAAAGACTGGCGTAGCTTCATCAAAATTTGCAACAGTGCAATATCGGCAGTTCCAAATAATGAGCAATCATTGACGTTCTTTTACATCAATCTATCGTTCGACAATACTCAGTTGCATTAAGAGTGTAACGAACTGCTAGTAAATAGTTCCTCATAATATTTATTGTTTTGTTTTAGCCGCAGCCCTACGGCTCACGCCTTTTTCTCCGGCTCGGCGGTAGGCGGGGAAAGGGGCAGGAAGCCGCAGGACATCCGACACGTACAGGAAGCAAAACCAGTTCTTGAGGCTTTGTCCCTCAACAACCTCCCGGTCCCCAGGCCTCTCCCGCCCCGCCTGTTCGACCACATTCCTTTAGAGCCTCCGTGCGCGAGCGCACCCTTTCATCAAACATCACACTGATAACTAATAACAATGTTTACGCACAATGACACACAGGCAGAAACTAAAGGCTATTTTATTTCAACTGTTATATTAAATTATGACTTTTAATATAATAATATTTTTATAATTTACCTATAATTAGTTGCTCACTATTTAACACATTTTCCGGCTAAAATTGATTCCACTTGTAAAACAGAATACCGGTTGTACCATAAATATTTAAAACTAACGTCATATCTGCTTAAATGATTCGCACAATTTATTTATACTTATGCAAATAAGGTGATTTACAACAAGATTCACGTGTCGTAATAGTATCTATCATAATAATTTTTCAACTGCCAGGAAACAACTTTAACCCTAGAAAGATAATCATATTGTGACGTACGTTAAAGATAATCATGCGTAAAATTGACGCATGTGTTTTATCGGTCTGTATATCGAGGTTTATTTATTAATTTGAATAGATATTAAGTTTTATTATATTTACACTTACATACTAATAATAAATTCAACAAACTATTTATTTATGTTTATTTATTTATTAAAAAAAAACAAAAACTCAAAATTTCTTCTATAAAGTAACAAAACTTTTAAACATTCTCTCTTTTACAAAAATAAACTTATTTTGTACTTTAAAAACAGTCATGTTGTATTATAAAATAAGTAATTAGCTTAACTTATACATAATAGAAACAAATTATACTTATTAGTCAGTCAGAAACAACTTTGGCACATATCAATATTATGCTCTCGACAAATAACTTTTTTGCATTTTTTGCACGATGCATTTGCCTTTCGCCTTATTTTAGAGGGGCAGTAAGTACAGTAAGTACGTTTTTTCGTTACTGGCTCTTCAGTACTGTCATCTGATGTACCAGGCACTTCATTTGGCAAAATATTAGAGATATTATCGCGCAAATATCTCTTCAAAGTAGGAGCTTCTAAACGCTTACGCATAAACGATGACGTCAGGCTCATGTAAAGGTTTCTCATAAATTTTTTGCGACTTTGAACCTTTTCTCCCTTGCTACTGACATTATGGCTGTATATAATAAAAGAATTTATGCAGGCAATGTTTATCATTCCGTACAATAATGCCATAGGCCACCTATTCGTCTTCCTACTGCAGGTCATCACAGAACACATTTGGTCTAGCGTGTCCACTCCGCCTTTAGTTTGATTATAATACATAACCATTTGCGGTTTACCGGTACTTTCGTTGATAGAAGCATCCTCATCACAAGATGATAATAAGTATACCATCTTAGCTGGCTTCGGTTTATATGAGACGAGAGTAAGGGGTCCGTCAAAACAAAACATCGATGTTCCCACTGGCCTGGAGCGACTGTTTTTCAGTACTTCCGGTATCTCGCGTTTGTTTGATCGCACGGTTCCCACAATGGTTAACTTATACGGTTCTTGTAGTAAGTTTTTTGCCAAAGGGATTGAGGTGAACCAATTGTCACACGTAATATTACGACAACTACCGTGCACAGGCTTTGATAACTCCTTCACGTAGTATTCACCGAGTGGTACTCCGTTGGTCTGTGTTCCTCTTCCCAAATAAGGCATTCCATTTATCATATACTTTGTACCACTGTCACACATCATGAGGATTTTTATTCCATACTTACTTGGCTTGTTTGGGATATACATCCTAAACGGACACCGTCCTCTAAAACCAAGTAACTGTTCATCTATGGTCAAATGAGCCCCTGGAGTGTAATTTTGTATGCACTGATGGATAAAGAGATCCCATATTTTTCTAACAGGAGTAAATACATCGTTTTCTCGAAGTGTGGGCCGTATACTTTTGTCATCCATTCTAAGACATCGTATCAAAAAATCAAAACGATCACGACTCATTACAGAGACGTACACCATTGACAAAGATCGATCAAAGAGGTCATCTGTGGACATGTGGTTATCTTTTCTCACTGCTGTCATTACCAGAATACCAAAGAAAGCATAGATTTCATCTTCATTCGTGTCACGAAATGTAGCACCTGTCATAGATTCCCGACGTTTCAATGATATCTCAGCATTTGTCCATTTTACAATTTCCGAAATTATCTCATCAGTAAAAAATAGTTTGAAGCATAAAAGTGGGTCATATATATTGCGGCACATACGCGTCGGACCTCTTTGAGATCTGACAATGTTCAGTGCAGAGACTCGGCTACGCCTCGTGGACTTTGAAGTTGACCAACAATGTTTATTCTTACCTCTAATAGTCCTCTGTGGCAAGGTCAAGATTTTGTTAGAAGCCAATGAAGAACCTGGTTGTTCAATAACATTTTGTTCGTCTAATATTTCACTACCGCTTGACGTTGGCTGCACTTCATGTACCTCATCTATAAACGCTTCTTCTGTATCGCTCTGGACGTCATCTTCACTTACGTGATCTGATATTTCACTGTCAGAATCCTCACCAACAAGCTCGTCATCGCTTTGCAGAAGAGCAGAGAGGATATGCTCATCGTCTAAAGAACTACCCATTTTATTATATATTAGTCACGATATCTATAACAAGAAAATATATATATAATAAGTTATCACGTAAGTAGAACATGAAATAACAATATAATTATCGTATGAGTTAAATCTTAAAAGTCACGTAAAAGATAATCATGCGTCATTTTGACTCACGCGGTCGTTATAGTTCAAAATCAGTGACACTTACCGCATTGACAAGCACGCCTCACGGGAGCTCCAAGCGGCGACTGAGATGTCCTAAACGCACAGCGACGGATTCGCGCTATTTAGAAAGAGAGAGCAATATTTCAAGAATGCATGCGTCAATTTTACGCAGACTATCTTTCTAGGGTTAAATCATCTTTATTCATGATCATTATTTTATGAACAGAAGAACAATGCGATAAATAATCAATTGAAGATTATGTAACCTAAACAAAGTTTGTGTGCCACAACATCAGCCCAGACAGCAGTATGAGACTCTAAATCTAAATGCGTCTCAGCAAGCAATTTTCTCTATAAATACAACGGGCTCCGTCGTCAAGTATATGATTAACTCCGGCGAATGTCTCCGTGAAGCGGAAAAACGTCGGCAACCAAAATAGATGCTGAATATTTCCGACTCGTATTCCTCACTACTTGTGAAAATGGTATCTAAAGACGGCCGGCGCGCGCGCAACTTCCGGAGCGCCGATAAACATGGCGGCGACGAGCCAACATGGCGAAGTTTCCGGCCGTGCTGCTGATTCACATATGATGGCGTCTGACTTTGGCTTGCTCACTGCATATCTGCAGTATGATTCAACCTTACACAACAAGTAGGTGTCCAGACAAACGTCTTTTGGAATTCGTTGTCTAGCACACATCCATGAACAATTGCGTTCTCAGACTAAACGTCTTCAGAAACTCGTGGAAACTTACTACCAGGAAAGGACTAAACATGATTCTTCAATAATGAGTTAACATCAGCTAAATTTTATTGCTATCTTTATTAAATTACTTAAGATAATTAAAACTTACAAGTAACATTTCCTGTGTGTGATTGATTACATCAAAAGTGCTTAGGATTCTCTGTGTAGATAAAGTACCATGTACGTAAAGTTACGACGCTTATGCATTGATTTGTCGCATTTATATTCTAGACACGTGTCTGCGTCTACTATCGAATACGCGTCAGTGCGTCTGAGAATCTCGTCGAACCTCGTGATTTCAATTTCTTATTTGTATGTGTACGAAATGAAATGAAGTTAGAAGTTTGCACTTTATGCGAATGATTCATGTATCCATCAGTTACATTGTAAACGTTTGGCGGTTTTATAAATTACTGATTGTTATTCCAGTCCTTTTGTATGGGTTCAATGTAAGTACAAATTATATTCAGCTGTCTTAAATATCACTTCCTTGATGATTGTCATCATTCTTTTGTAGATGGTACAAATATGTTCGCTTTTGTAACTCGGTAACGTTCCTCGCTGTAACCTTAGGTATCCATTAAAGCATCATTAGGGCAAAATGTTTCCTTAATTACATAGGTTCATATTTTACTGTAATCTAGACTTTTCCGGCACGGAGTGGTACTGGGAGGTAGCTACCAAAATACTTGATATTTTGACTATGTATTCTAAAAGAAGCTGGTTGGTACACGTAAGAGGTAAAACAAATAATCTTTATACACTTATGGTGCATGAACCGGATCCAGGGACATTCCGCAAAGCAACGGTGCGCGTGCGCACATCGAAGGCGCTGGGCTGGCGCCAACCTCGACGCGTGTATGTACCTATGTGCCATCAGCCCTTAACGACCTCAAATTGATTGTGGGTTCACCGAGAATATTAGAATTTGCTCCAGAAGTAAGAAAACAAAACATACAATAATTTATATTTGAATTATGATGCCCTCGAGAGAAATCCGAAAAATTGTAATGTGCACATTTGAGGCATTTTCTTTATGTATTGCAAATAAATAACTATTCATGAATCAATCGTACGAGAGAAACTCTGAATATATATTTTACGTTTTTTTACTTTTCGGATGTAGGAATTGTGTAAGTACGTTTGTAAATATTCAGATATCATATGAGTTCATCTTATCGTAATGTGTTAAATATTGTAAAAGTCGTAATTTGGCAGTAGACAAATGTTACGTTACGATGAGGCACGTAGCTAGGGTTGCCAAACGTATTTCTGCAGAGACGCGTTACATCATGTAAATACTAGAATATAAACTACTATGGCTTTAAATTTACGTTTATTTATACAGAATTCTAGAAAATATCTTCGCAACGGTTTTAGAGCGCTATGAATTAGTTTATGTCGTTTTAATCATAAACATTCTTTTTACTTTATCCTGTTTGAATCTTTGAAAACTCATTAACGAGAAGAAGTTACTTATAGACTTTAAGCAGTTCCATTATTTTTAATTTAAATTACTTGAGTGTATCAGTAAAAATATGGTTTAACGAACTTTGTTACAATTGACCTACCGAACTAAATATACTTTTGCATTTTAGTTACAAACTATTTAAAACCTTATTAGGAAAAAGCAAACTTTGAGATTTGAGGTTTTGTTTTTTACTACCGCCTCAAATACTCCAGTTTTAAGAAGCATAAACTAAATACACGGAGATTTTTTTTTAATATAGGATTTCTGAAGGTTTTGGCCGTTAAAAGCTTACTAGCTAACCGTCAAATAAAATAAAGATAATTCAGTAACAGATAGTAACGACAAAAAAGTAGTCAGCCCTGTGTGGAGCAAGGTTGTCGTACCGCGCGCGGCCGTGGCAGTGAACTTACTTTCTTTGGCTCGCGCGCAGCCTGCGACCGCCGACCAAGCGTGAATCGTGCCCGCTTAATAAAACCTTACCTGTCGCACTCACTAAACGAGCTGAATCTATTGTAATGAAAACCACTTCTGAATTATTTATTACACTATTTCGATCATTCCTATTCTAAGACATTTTGCTTACGTTCTCATACTGACTAATGTATGTAACATTTTTTGTTTTATTGTTACTGTAACCTGTTTATTGATTCTGGCCGCAGGGTTCTTGGGCTCTGACATAAGTTCGTTAACTTACATAATACAATTGGAAGGACTAGGGTACAAAATTAAAGAAATGTTGTTCTAGCAAGTATCTCGTAAATTACTTTATTTTATGGCTTAGTGCGTGTTAAAGTTTGAAATATCTAATGTCAAATGTTATAAGATTATTCAATTATTTTCAAACACTATCTGCAATGTGTCAAACATTTAAATGGCAATAAACTCTGCAAGTGACTTAAAACCTCTATGTCTAAACGAACGTGTGCAGTGTGTGCGCTGTCTGTATTAACGAAAATGTAATTCAAATACAAACACGAAATACTTTTTCATGAGATATGAAAATCGGTACAATCGATAATAAAACGACCCGAATTGCTCGCCTCAATATCACACTTTACATAAACTCCATAGTACCGCAAAACAAAACAAAAACACATCTAATAAAAACGCAATAAGCTGTAAATTTCCAGCGAAGCAGAGGTATATTGAATACAGCGACGCAAGCTTTAATCGGCGTCCGCAATCCTACTTCCGCGTAGTTCATCCCGCTGCGCGACCTAGGCTAGGCTAGGCTGGGCCTCGCCGTTATCATCGAGCCCGTTACGTGACGCGCCTGACCCGGATCCGAGCCGTTCGCTGTAAACGCGCACCACATGGAAAAATGCACTAATCTGTCACATTACATACATAACAGTATCGCCACACGATGCCGCGATGCTTGCAATACTGTTACCGCTTTGTGCGATGAGCCGCCGCCACTTAATTGATATAGCTTTATCCTAATTGGACTTTACTCGAATAAGTATGCACTTGATTCCAGATAAAAGTCATTAGTTTTCTTTTCTTTATTAATATGGTGATAAAATATGGTATTTATCTGGCGTTTGTAATTCCAGAGTGTAAGACATCTATTGCTGTAAACCGGTTTTTAAGATGGTTAAGGATATAGCTGGCAAACACAAATTAGAGTAGTTTACACAACATCAGGCATCAACTCAAAGCGGAGTATCATTTAATTGTAAAAATAAACTCGAAAACAATTCCATTGCAGCTAATCCTGCAACGTATGCAGGATTAGCTGCAATAAATTAATTGAATCGTAAAAAACTGTTGACATTGGAAACAACTAATGTCACCGACTTTTTTGACATCGAACTCTAAAAGTTTATGAGATAGGTTATAGTATTCGTAACAAGCCTCACAAAAAACTGGAGAATATTTGTAAAACTTTGTGAAATGAAAACTTGTTTCATTAAATTTAGTATGGAGTGTTCGATTCACAAGCCATAAGTAATATCCACTTACATGCGCGAATCTTTCGGAATCGACAACGGTATTTCTGCTAATAACACCCTTAATTCAGCGAGCATATAGTTCGGTAGCAACAAACCGACATAGCAAGTGGAGTGCCAATAAAATGTAATTAAAATCACAACTAGAGTGCAAGGCAGACCGCTACGTCCCCAGGTGACACTTATCAGCGGACTGAAAGCGAACGGCACCGCAGCGGTCGGCGCCTGCGCAGCCAACGTCGCGGCCTGTTGGACGACTCAATTCTATATTCTATTTGGGTAAATAGCACGTGCAGATGGACAAATAATTACATAATGCACTTTATAATATTTTAAATATAATCCTAAAGATAACAGTAGTAGGTAAAATATTTTAAATTTCCCAGTACAAGAATTCAGTTTATTGTATTTCCGATGATAAAATAATAATTACGATCGATAAAGGGTCAATATTATCTACTTGATACGGTTTAACAAACTCACGAGTAATAACTATCTGGAACCACGTCATTTATCGGATTAGGTTATGCGAAATTATATTAAAGACTGTTATACTTAATCAGTAAGTGCGCAACTATTTTTATCGTGTCAGTAATTAATTCAATAATACCCTTATCTAAGTTTGCAACCTACATGAGAAATAGGGAAGTTTGGAATGTCGGTTTTTAATCAGTCTCGATTCGGTTAAGCATTCTTGGGTATTTATTTCGGAAACGTCATTTGAATCTCTTGGATGTAAAAGTAGTCCATAAGAAGAACATCAATTTAAAGCAAATAAGTCGATTAAACGACTGAAAAACAAAAAATTGTTGCACATTGTAACATTTACTTTTAAAGGTACCGTCTTACAATAAAACAAGATATTCCAGTTTAATACTGACTTGGCTTATAGGTAGTATTATTTATAGCGAATTCAAATTTCTTAACATCGTGGTCCATCAAGCTTGCATAACGTGTTTATCAGTTATAATCTAAATACCGTCCTTGCCGTAACCAACCCGGTACTTCTGGAAAGCATAAAGAAGAAATTATTCCTAACTAATCAAGTCAATTATTAAATAACTTGGTCTTTATCGAAACGTGTTCGTAGGAAAAAAACGTTGACATTCGAACGGAATAACATATCGATGAACATTTCCCGGAATTATGCTTTGCTCATTAGCATTCCAGCAAAACAACAGTACATACGCCAATAAAATGTTAGGTGAATACAGAATTGGATTTGGTATTATTTACAGTAAGAATCCTAGTTACATTGTACTAACCCTTTAAGAAGGTAGACCCTTTTGGTGGGGATCTGGCAGTTTTAAATTGATATCTGAACAGACTCAGAAATCAGAGCTTGTATTTCATCTTCATGGTCGGTTACCAGTTAACAGATTTCTTAAGTTATTACTTGTTTATGCTAAGTAATAAGGATGTGATATAGCGCGGTCTAAACATATTTCAAATGTGCTATGTAATATCGAAAATCTTGTATTTTTTACTTGTGTTCATCATCTCCGCTTGCCCGGTCGTAAATGGTCGACAAAAAGTATGCATATATTTGAATTTAATTTTGCGAACAGGAAATACTGAGACGAGCAGACAAATATAAGAACAAAAAAGACAAAAGGCGAAATACATACTTATTTACCTATTCATGTTAATGAAAGAATGTTGACGCGGAACTTTTTGTTCGCTGTAGGTATGTCCACCTCGTAGTTAGTCCAAGAAAATAATATTGATGCCGTATTTTCTGCAGATACAGGTAATGATATGTATTTATAAACTGGCTGGCAGATGTATACAGCAATATTTATAATAAAGTGTAAACTTCGTTTTTTGAACAATAGCGATTTATCTTTAGCCACTGAACAAAGAGCGAGGATATTAACGAGAATAGTTCTGTAAGAAGTTGCTTGAATTGATTAATTTGTGATTACATATACGTTCCGGGTTATATATCTTACGATACCGTAGAAAAGATTCAATTGTCTTAATTAACATTGATAAACATTGAATGTCATATCGCTAAGATAATCATGGATTTTAAAAATGTCTTCCACATATTTACACCTGTGATTTTGTTCATGCTGGATCATGATTACTGGGTTAATAAGGCCATATGAACATGAACATAGAAGAACATGAATGTAGTTAGCAGACTATCCTGTTATTTAGTGTAACATACATCAGATCAAACTGTAAACCCGATAAAGAGGTATATTACATCATTACCTACTTTAGACTTTTTCATTCTTGATTCTGATGGAAGTTTTTTTATATGCGACCAATAGTAGGTGTGTTGTGACGTTTAGTCTAAGTATTTGCCATGTGCTGAAAGGAAATCTTTATATTGCGTAATTTAATAATTAAATAAATGTTTATTTAACGGCTTAATTCGAAGACAATTGCGATGTCATGTTATTATTACACCTTCACAATCCTAATGACGTCAAACGGAACTTAAAAATAGTCACTAAGAACTGGAATCCAGTAAAATGTTATTATCTTATCAAAAACCAGAAACACTGTTTCACTACATAATTTACACTACATTAAAATTATCAAGCATTACATAATACGTCTATTTCTTCTTATTTGTATTTCTCATGAGACGAACGACTCAAAAGAGCAGTCATTCAGTGGATGCAATGCAAAAACAGTCTATAAACGTAAAAATGTGACAATTGTTGGGAGTTCATCAATCTTCGCCATTTGAATGGGGCGTAGGTGCGGCGCGATGGCTTGACAATGACTTCGGTCATCCAGAGAAATTATTAATTGGCCCAAAGACATGACAAAGAAGCGGAAATATAAAACTTCTGCGTTGGAACCCCGCCGCGCGAGGCGCTTTACCTGACTCTTGCCCTGCCATTGTATCTGAACTCAATAGAGAATATTTGCTTTTGAGAAGCTGTGGGAAATTGCGCAAGAACCGTTGAATGTTATAAGAAATGTTTGATCCATCATCTTAAAGGCTGTATCATGTCAGATAACTAAGTGCAGTTGGCGTGAAGAAGGCTTTTATTCAACCCTTTAAATAAGTTTTTTTTTAAAGACCCTAGGCATATTGTAAGTACTTTCAGAATGAATAAAAAATACTAAAGGTTGCTTAGAAACAAGGATTAGTAGTCGGCCTCCATTTAGAAAATGCGTTTTTTTTGCTTATTGTCCCATTCTGTACCAATTAGCAGCAAAGCTACGCTTGAATGGTATTTTGTCGCTGTCTCTTCAAAGTTAATTAAATGTATACAAAACCAAGTATTTTATTCAAAAGTTATTTGAACTTATGATACTATACAACCACTTGGCAACGATCGAGGTTACTACTATCTCCTAATCAATTCGATGACCAAAAACATATCTTTCTTATTTCTCTTTGACCAAGACGAACCATACCGGCCCCATTATTATTTAATTTCAGTAATTTACCCCAAATCCTTAAACAAACGATATCTGTGATCTTATTCTTGAGTGCTCCATGCAAAACTTGTTGAGTTGTGAATTCACACCTCTTTGTCCCCTGCCGACGTCGTCCAAACCGTTGCAAGTGTCCAGATTCACCTAACTACCCTGTCCAGTGCCCACGGGCCGCTCTATATCTCACAGATGAGTGTCAAACAAATCCGAACCCGCTTCCTAGAAGGGACACCGCGGCGCCTTAAAGACCCTAAAATTTTTTGTGCCCTTAAAGATAATAAATGATGCACTTGGAAAAAAGAATCCGACCTGTTCACGAAGATAACGATCACAACGATTTTTATGGAAATGCTAGCCGGAATTATAACGAACAGGAATCCTTTTGGGATGTGGTGGAGCGAGCAGACAATGCGTCGGCAAAAGAAGTTTTAATGTTTAGATCTACCCATCTTATTTCATATCTGATCGGATCATAATAATTGCTATACTGACTGACTTGAAGTGCCCGCAAATTGAATAGATTCTGTTGCTTGTGTTTCGGTAATATTTTAAGGTACAAGACAAATTATTCGTAGGGTAATTAAATTGAGATATAAATGCTAAGCACATATGCCTTTCATTTACAATCTATGTATGATAGGGATGCTCAATCACGGTCAATCTGTTAATATTTTGTTAACCCTAGAAAGATAGTCTGCGTAAAATTGACGCATGCATTCTTGAAATATTGCTCTCTCTTTCTAAATAGCGCGAATCCGTCGCTGTGCGTTTAGGACATCTCAGTCGCCGCTTGGAGCTCCCGTGAGGCGTGCTTGTCAATGCGGTAAGTGTCACTGATTTTGAACTATAACGACCGCGTGAGTCAAAATGACGCATGATTATCTTTTACGTGACTTTTAAGATTTAACTCATACGATAATTATATTGTTATTTCATGTTCTACTTACGTGATAACTTATTATATATATATTTTCTTGTTATAGATATCGTGACTAATATATAATAAAATGGGTAGTTCTTTAGACGATGAGCATATCCTCTCTGCTCTTCTGCAAAGCGATGACGAGCTTGTTGGTGAGGATTCTGACAGTGAAATATCAGATCACGTAAGTGAAGATGACGTCCAGAGCGATACAGAAGAAGCGTTTATAGATGAGGTACATGAAGTGCAGCCAACGTCAAGCGGTAGTGAAATATTAGACGAACAAAATGTTATTGAACAACCAGGTTCTTCATTGGCTTCTAACAAAATCTTGACCTTGCCACAGAGGACTATTAGAGGTAAGAATAAACATTGTTGGTCAACTTCAAAGTCCACGAGGCGTAGCCGAGTCTCTGCACTGAACATTGTCAGATCTCAAAGAGGTCCGACGCGTATGTGCCGCAATATATATGACCCACTTTTATGCTTCAAACTATTTTTTACTGATGAGATAATTTCGGAAATTGTAAAATGGACAAATGCTGAGATATCATTGAAACGTCGGGAATCTATGACAGGTGCTACATTTCGTGACACGAATGAAGATGAAATCTATGCTTTCTTTGGTATTCTGGTAATGACAGCAGTGAGAAAAGATAACCACATGTCCACAGATGACCTCTTTGATCGATCTTTGTCAATGGTGTACGTCTCTGTAATGAGTCGTGATCGTTTTGATTTTTTGATACGATGTCTTAGAATGGATGACAAAAGTATACGGCCCACACTTCGAGAAAACGATGTATTTACTCCTGTTAGAAAAATATGGGATCTCTTTATCCATCAGTGCATACAAAATTACACTCCAGGGGCTCATTTGACCATAGATGAACAGTTACTTGGTTTTAGAGGACGGTGTCCGTTTAGGATGTATATCCCAAACAAGCCAAGTAAGTATGGAATAAAAATCCTCATGATGTGTGACAGTGGTACAAAGTATATGATAAATGGAATGCCTTATTTGGGAAGAGGAACACAGACCAACGGAGTACCACTCGGTGAATACTACGTGAAGGAGTTATCAAAGCCTGTGCACGGTAGTTGTCGTAATATTACGTGTGACAATTGGTTCACCTCAATCCCTTTGGCAAAAAACTTACTACAAGAACCGTATAAGTTAACCATTGTGGGAACCGTGCGATCAAACAAACGCGAGATACCGGAAGTACTGAAAAACAGTCGCTCCAGGCCAGTGGGAACATCGATGTTTTGTTTTGACGGACCCCTTACTCTCGTCTCATATAAACCGAAGCCAGCTAAGATGGTATACTTATTATCATCTTGTGATGAGGATGCTTCTATCAACGAAAGTACCGGTAAACCGCAAATGGTTATGTATTATAATCAAACTAAAGGCGGAGTGGACACGCTAGACCAAATGTGTTCTGTGATGACCTGCAGTAGGAAGACGAATAGGTGGCCTATGGCATTATTGTACGGAATGATAAACATTGCCTGCATAAATTCTTTTATTATATACAGCCATAATGTCAGTAGCAAGGGAGAAAAGGTTCAAAGTCGCAAAAAATTTATGAGAAACCTTTACATGAGCCTGACGTCATCGTTTATGCGTAAGCGTTTAGAAGCTCCTACTTTGAAGAGATATTTGCGCGATAATATCTCTAATATTTTGCCAAATGAAGTGCCTGGTACATCAGATGACAGTACTGAAGAGCCAGTAACGAAAAAACGTACTTACTGTACTTACTGCCCCTCTAAAATAAGGCGAAAGGCAAATGCATCGTGCAAAAAATGCAAAAAAGTTATTTGTCGAGAGCATAATATTGATATGTGCCAAAGTTGTTTCTGACTGACTAATAAGTATAATTTGTTTCTATTATGTATAAGTTAAGCTAATTACTTATTTTATAATACAACATGACTGTTTTTAAAGTACAAAATAAGTTTATTTTTGTAAAAGAGAGAATGTTTAAAAGTTTTGTTACTTTATAGAAGAAATTTTGAGTTTTTGTTTTTTTTTAATAAATAAATAAACATAAATAAATAGTTTGTTGAATTTATTATTAGTATGTAAGTGTAAATATAATAAAACTTAATATCTATTCAAATTAATAAATAAACCTCGATATACAGACCGATAAAACACATGCGTCAATTTTACGCATGATTATCTTTAACGTACGTCACAATATGATTATCTTTCTAGGGTTAATAAAGATTTCTTCAAACTTAATTTTTCATGATCTAGTTTCAGAGAAATGTAATTATTTATTATAATAAACCAGAAATTTTATTTTTGATACTACAAAAAATAAAAAATTCAAACTATAACACGCCTCTGTATTCGGAACTCCAACAAAGGAATAAAGATCAGACTTATTACATCCCAAGGATAAGCTTCTGTAAATTGTTTTGCATATAATCTAACGCCGGCGTCTAATAGACAATGTGCTTTGGTAAGAATTTTAGCATTCCGACCATATCTTTTGTATTTGGACAAATAATGAAATGGCTGTAAAGCTCTTGAACCTTTTATTTCCTCGTTTCTTCCATGGTTTTGTTATGTGAATAGACCTCACTTTCTACGAAAAGGCTTTTAATAGAATACCACTAAGGACGTATTATGTATTTTATGCCGTTAGACAAATAAATCAACGTAAAAACTCGAGTACTGAGCAGGTATATGAATTATTGAATAAATAAACGTTTTTGTGGACGCTACTGTTTGGTTCGTGACCACAATTTCAGAAAGATTCAAGTATTTTATTTACAATTGTTTCATGCAGATTTATGACTCATTTCTGTGACAGACTTTATTGTGGTAACATTAAATGATTATTGCACTGAAGTCAGATTTTGATCTAACTTCGATTGTTTTTACAAATTATTTAGTTCCGCTATGGAATTTTGTCCAACATTCTAAGGAACTATTCTACAAAATCTAGGATTAGTTAAGTGTATGTCAGATAGTTGTATCCCACTGCGAAAGCAAAGTATACAAACTCCAAAGAAATGTTAAACATCAAACAAAGTCGAAAGGCCACCTCGTGATGTGATGGAACTGAAAAAGAACCACTGTTTACCACTTCGTTTCCCATTCAAAGTATTGTTCGGAAGTGAAGAAGTGCTTCATACTTGGAAGTATAATGTATTCTTTTGTGCGAAAGTTAATATTTTAGCTGAACGAAATTCGTTTCCATTGTGTACCGCAAATGTTACCTGCGATTGAAAAGAATAAAGGTAGCGATTGCACACGTATTATGTGAAGGTTATAAATAGTGCAAATATTCACAAGAAATCGGATAATACATCCTCAGGCTTATTGATAGAATATTTAATTGGGTTGAACGATGTAAACACAGTTACTCCAATCTCCAAAATTGAGTAAAAAAATCTAATGAAATGGGAATATGAACGAGAAGTAAACAAAAATCCGTTTTCTTAAATAGGTTACGTAAGACCAATATTCTTTCAACATCTTAATCTTTTGTAATGTAAAATATACCAAAACTCAACTAATTACGAGACAATAGAGGTTTGTCAAGCGAGGTGCCTTAATAGTAAGCGTGGTGGATGTAGCTCGTCACGTTATCGACCTTGAATGACGCTAGAACGTTTTCCTACTTCACTTCCTGCTCGAATGCCATCTTAGTTTGGTTTGAATCGAACGCCGGCGCCATACACTCGGCTCTGTACATAACATCAAGCAAATATGTCAAAGAATGTAGGTATGTTATGTATGTACCTGGACTGCTATGACGATCTACCACATAACTTTTTAATGGTATTTAAAATTAGATCATTTTTGTATTCAGAAAGTTTTTTAAGCTTTTCCATTCATTTATTCTATTCGGCAGCATTTTTTATCAAGACCCCTATATTTAAATTACGTTTACAATTCTCGAAAAAAATCCTCAAGAATTATTATCGTCACTTGACAGTAATTACAGTAATGGACACACAGGTATATCATCCCATTTAGGTATACCCTATTCAAACAGCCTAACCCGAATGCACTTTCTTTTGTCTTACAATACAGCCTCGTTTCTTTTATGCGGAGGAATATAAACTTCCTGAGCGCAAGCAACGATGTAGCGTTAGAAAAGAAACAGTACAGTATCTTCTGACAGACAATGTGGGAGCGCAACCACGCATAGACAGTGTTTTGCATCGCTCCGCGCCCTTGCAATCTTCCTAATGAGTGAACCCTTTCACACTCTGGACAAAGCTGGGGTTTCACGGGTGATGTGACACGTATTCATAACATCGTTCTTTGTTAATTCCTACTGAAATGAATTTTTGCTCTTTAAGTAAAGTGAATGAAATTGAAAAATTAAACAACACCGCTCGGTGTTTAACATGTTTTTGTAAATGAAGTTACGTAAAGTACCACTGCTTATCCGTTGTAAGAATTGTACAAAATTTAATACGTGGAAAAGTCAAAATAACCTTTTTTAAGTTTTACGCAATTTTCACAAAAGTTTTCATAAAAATATTAATGTTGACCTATTTAATAGCAACGCATACATTTTCAGACCACAGTAGATACAGTATAACTTGGCAATTTTAAATGTACCTAATCTTGGACAAAGATAGTTTAATCACCTTTAAGTATAATCTATACTAATATATAAAGCTGGAGAGTGTTTGTTTGTTTGTTTGAACGCGCTAATCTCAGGAACTACTCGTCCAAATTGAAAAATTCTTTTTGTGTTGAATAGACCATTCATCGAGGAAGGCTTTAAGCTAGAAACCATCACGCTGCGACTAATAGGAGCGAAGATACAATGGAAAATGTGAAAAAAACAGGGCAGACGAAGTCGCGGGCAACAGCTAGTCACTAATAGATAGTAATGTGATTAATGATATAAAATATACGACAACTATTAATTCGATACAAATATTTAACACTATACCAGATATTGTAATGTGCGAAACCATAAACATTAAGAATCGTTATCCATATGATTCAAATTTATATTAATATCCATTACGATGGATCTGAACAGACCTATGGCATAGAGGTATAATATCTTAGTATATATTGCGATATTATAATACTCAATCACTCCAGAAATGGGAACGGCGGAACGTATCAATATTGTTGAACCTGAAAAAGGAGTCATCTTGTAAAAAATTGGTGAACAAGGATATTGGGTTTTGTTGTCCTTTTTACAGAGCAAAATAAAAACAGGAGTTTTCATAGAAATAGTATAAAAGTTTTAGAATAATATAGTCGCCGTTTAAAGTTATCATCTACATTGGCCTCATTTTGACCGATCCGTTAGTTGCCATAAAATTATAGGCACCACAAAAACACCCCATACCCATGTTCTTCAATAAATTGCAAGTCATAACAATCAAAGCCTGTATTATTGTATTTACATTATTTACCTATCTCGTTTATTAACAAAAACAAAAACTGAAACGGAAATACTTGTAAAAAATTTCACGTTTGTATCGATAAGACTCTATCCGCTGAAAAATGAGTTAAAAAACCCTACTGACCAAAAAATACTTCTGAGGAAAACCAGCACTTGTAGATATAACACAATTCGAAACTGGCTGACATAATACTTGCATCACGATCAATATTTATGTAATGAAGGATATCGGTTAGCCGCGGTACGGTAGAAAGAATCTTTGAAAATAAACTAAAACAAACGACTTCAATATAACTTTCTTGGAAACTGAAACTTTTTGTTAACTTCCATACTAGAGGCACATTTTACAATCTGTCAAGGCATAAAAAGATGATCAAACTCAAACGATACCAGTCTACGCAGTAACAGTAAACAGTTATTAGTCTGTCTCCGTACTGTGCGTGAGCGCAATGTGTGGCGCCGCGTAATAGGAAGCCGCGATGTAGTAAAAGAGACATCCTATGAAGCTACTGTTCACATCTAAGAAACAAATGATGCTGCACAAATGAAGATCTACAACATCGAACAGTAACTTTGATGACCTAAAGAGGACTATACTGAAAAAAATGATCTGGTTTCAAATTTGATCCTTAACAACTGAACAAGCTGTGTTAAACTCAGGACTCAAAGTAAGCCCTAGTAACAAAGATTAAGATGGACTTCCTTAGTAAAATACAAAACTTGCATCTTTCATATTCATCCACAATAATTTTATATCAAGTGCAGATTCCTTCTATTATTATTACTACTGATATAAAGGGTTCTTCACATTGGAGACAAGGTACTCGCAGGTATATATAACTATCGCTTCCTTGTTGAAAAGGTTTAAGGGTCGTGGGGCGTATATCAGAACAATGTTTACACCTGTGTGTGTATCTTAACGAGGGGCTGAACTTGCCCTTCTTCTCACGCTCTCCGATGCAAGGTGTCGTGTTTGATTTACAAGTACTATCGACGAAATTATAACTTTTATTGTACTATTGTTTTTTTTTTGTGCCCGAATGTGTCTGTATCGCAATTTATGTATAAGAAAGTACACTTACTGAATTTCGGATCAAAACATTCTGCCAACAAGATAGTTTAATAGAATCCATAGGAATATTTTCTTTCCATTGACATTAAAAAACACTCATTATACAATATATACCTACTTATAGCTCAATTCATCCCTCTTAGTATGGCTAGAGAATTAAAAGGTCAAACATAAAACATTTTTCTAATAATTGTAAATAAGTATCAAAGCATTTGGCTCAAGTAAATCTGTTGACAACAAATATATTCAGTTATTATATTACGGCGCAAGTTACGTCAGATGAACAACACTGCACGATACCTTACAAGTTCGTCCCTCACCGCATCCCTCCTTCAAGAACATAAACATGCGTAACAAGAGTAATTGCATTATCGACTGCAATGCCGTCACTGTCACGGACTATCAGGGATTTGCACCCGGAAATTGATTGCAAATGGACTAAAAATCAATATCAAATCATTGAGTAGGAGGCAAACGATTGACATAATTCTAACAATTTCCATGACATCAAAATTTATGCTCTTTTTAGGCTTACATACAATACATAATTTTTAAAAAAGAAACATGTGCGTAATACATTCGTGTGTAATCCCTTACCCTTTCCCTTAATTTAAATCAATTAATGACGTTGTATCTAATCTAGGGCCTATAGAAGCGACAGATGTGAACGACAGGGGGTTTAGCGGTGAAAATTCATAGATCTCCCTCTCTAACTGTGATCGGACCCTTCCGAATTGTGCAAACTGCTCGCTATGCGATGCATCTGTCCACTTGCGCTACTAGTGCTGTATATCACAAACATCGATATGATAATAAGTATAACAGTATAATCATAAAACTAAAAGCAATCAGTCAAATTTCCAAATACCAGGATATAATAATTATGATTCAATGCCAACACTAGACACCTTTATGCCTACTTCCTTTTATCATGGCAACATTGCCCAGCAACTAAGCAGTGTTACAGTTCTCAGCCAACGGGTAAAGCAACTCAATTAAAGTGCGGTCACTTCCTGAAAGGAGTACAGTTTAGCAAACACAGCGGAACTGGTATTGTTTCATACGGAGAACAGTACAAGCTTGAGACATATTACGGACTTTATGCTTCCTGTTTCCAATGTGAACATAAACATCAGCTCTTTGTTTGATGTAAGTAGCTAGTCAAAGGCGCGAGGATTGACACATATGGCACACAAATGTATCTCTCGAAGATGATATTTATAAGTACTTAATGACAAATTGTACGCAAAATATACAAAGAAAAAATTGTCTATAGAAAGACATCAAATGGCAAAAAAACATGATAAACAATAACAAAAATATCGATAGCATAAAACGCACTGCCCTAAAGTAATCGGACTCTGCACTTTGTCCCTCACTGAGATAAAGTCGCCCTAGCATTCAAACAAGTGGCTCACACACACAAACGCATAATCAGGAAGTACAATGAAGATTAAAGAGACTCGTTACACACACGCATGGTTAATGTAATAATATTCGTGTAGGTACCATCCCGCGAGTAGAAGTAGCTGAATATAAATAATATTGCGTACGCACACAAAGGAAGAATTTAAATAAAGAGTCGCGCGCTGTACCAGGAAGTAGCAGCTCACTTACTCACACATAGGAAGCGACTATATCAGCTATAGGTAGGAACGCTATGTGGCGCTGGCGCACACTTGTGCGTCAACTATGCGTGGGACCGCGCGCACATGGCCTGATTGGGACATACCAAGTGAGCCCCCAGACAATATACTTTTTACGACACGTTGTTATTATAATATTATTATTAGGTGTAGAGACATTTTTAATAGGTTTGTCTACGCTATAGTATGTTTTAACACCATAACCATAAACAAAGCGAATATTTTTCAGAGTACGGTATTTTTACTTCCTGCTTTTACTCGTCACTTTACAAAGTTTACAAAATATTGGACGTTATTACATACTTCTTGGCTGAGTTTAAATGTTTTCGCTGAATGGCAAAAAATACGGTATGAAAAGGTTTAAACGACAACCATCAGCAGGTTAGTATAACGACTAACTTTATAATAATTTAAAATTTATAATGAGGAGGCCTTTGCTACAGTAAATAAACGTTTTACCAAAATCAAAAATGAAAGCATTTGAACAAGCGTTACTTACAAAATAACGCCCGCGTCATGTGCCCTCATCCATACGGATGCATTCCCGACCCGGTTTTTTGATCACGTCGATCCGAAATGAGCGGAGGGGTCGCTTTGTCATGTGACACTTGTGCACAGAGACTCACCCAGGGGGGTTACTCGTTAAAATCAGGGATTAATTGTCCATTCAAACCAAGTCCGCGTTGTAACATCGAGATCAATAAATGCCATATGTAGAAGTTTTATAGTTGTATTCTAATAATCGCAAGTGAGAGAGAGAGAATGTAAGTATCAGAAGAAATATTTCGAAACATAAATATTCGATATCCGATCAGATAAAATGTCTTAGAACATATAGGAAGAGTAAATGTGTTTGTGCATAATTATGGAAAATAACGATGGGTTTTGTTGCGTGACCACAAACAGTTGCGCGTTGCCATCGGCTGAGGTCGACGGAAGTTGACGATTTCTTAACGGAATGTAATTATCTCCATGAGATTGAAACAAGAAAAGGACAGAAGCAACATGCTAATGTGTATTATCATGACATGGTCAATAAAAACGTTGACATCCGAAAATCTGATGAAGAACGATTTGCAAATAAATAACTTAGACTTCTGAGCACTGTGGTTAAATGCAAGCTATACCTACCCATAAGCTTAAAAAAACCTGTGAATTTATGTTGCTGTAGTATGTATGTAGTGTCAAAAAGTATTTTTTTAATACTTTTTCATTCACAATACGTACAATATGGTTGTTTGTTTGTAAGTATGTTTTAGACTACTTAGTACCTACTTAACAACAGCAATATAATTAGGAATACCTGTTTCTAAGGCTACAACATTTTATTCAAAATATTATGTATTTCTCAATAAAGCGTTACACAGTTCTGGTCTACTCTAAAGGCAAGTAAGTGGCGCAATTTTTCGGCGTGACATCGTTGCCTAGTTCTGAGTGGCACCTGATTATGTAATGCGAGAACAACGACGGTTGAATCGGGGTCGCGGTCTGCGAACGAGCGCTCGGAAGTGCGTCGAGACTCATTGAATGCTTCAGATGTTGCAACACTCGATCATTTATCGTGATTGCATGTAAGACGTCGTAAAACACAAACTATATAGCTTATATTTTAATCTAATTGCGTCATATCATATTCTCCTAAATTAGTGCGTTTTAAACAATAATCAGTTAATTAAAGGATTTTCCACGTCGGGAATCGAGTCGTGTTTTAAACGCTTGTGGTGCAATGGCTGATTGGATCAGAAAAATTGACTACTTACATACCTACCTATCTAAAACGCTTCACTTTTAATTATTATATTTTAGTAAATAATGAAAACCTTTATGTTACCGAAATAAACTATTACACGCATGATTTTTTTTATAAATATATAAACCGTAGGTAGTGACATTCTTGAGCAATGCTGTGTCGAATGTAAGTAATACATCTGAACCGGGTCAGTTCTCAGGAAGTGCCACTATTTCCATACGACTGCAATTTAAATGGTGCGGTATCCGGTACCAACATCCGGTCTGTTTGCTACGCTTTTCTCTCGTATCGAGTTTTCCAATTTACGTAACTCCGTACCATATTTGACGTCATTCAGTTGAAATAATAATAGCATATCCTCAGGCACTCTACATTTTACAGGAACTAATTTAATATTCTGTTCCGATTCCGATGCAAAACAAAGGAAGTTTGAAGGTCATTTTAACTTCCCACGAATTTGCCTACTGTGCAATCGGTGTTAATTTGTATTAATGTTATCCTACCCCGGTGAAGTACGGATTTACAATAGCGTTTGATGATAAGCAATTTTATCTACAAAGCGGATTTCAAACAACCACTTAATCACATTAAGTTCTGAAAATCGATCAGTTCAATGAAACACCAAAAACGAATAAAAAAGCAAAACTGATCACGAATAATGCTGCTGGTAGAAAACACGAGCACCTTATAGGAATATTTTAACAAAGTTTAGATAATAAATAAATACATTTGGTATACGTGTGTGTAATGTATATCTAGTTAGACGGACTATATTTCCGCATACAGGCCAGTTCCCTTTTCCCCGTGGTGGTGTGGAACAGCATTCGGAAGGTTTGCGACACGACAGAGATTCGGCGCGTCCGGTCCCTCCCTCCCTCTTACCCCATTCCCCCTCTTGCCCCAACACGTCCGGTGCCCGTAGGCCGCCGCTGTCCAATTTCCTCTTCCCGCGTGTATTAATTTCCGGCTTAAACTATTTCATGTCGTTCATTTCCTATTAATATTCCTAATAATTTTTGTAATGCAATCTTAGTTTCTCTTTAAATTTTTACATGAATATTGAGTTTCTTAAGACCTTGTGTCATGTGAATCGTTCACTCTATGGTTTTATCTCCATTTATACGAAGGCACTTCAGACTTCCATTAGGCAAATGAGCAAGAAACTTTAACGAAAATTATAGTAGGTTTAATTTTTCCCATTATGCTTTCTTTAGAATATTCTTTTTCATAGAACGCTCACAATTAGATGTAATACCAATAGACTACAATAACAATGATAAAAATACTTTCCATTGTATGATGTTTAATTTTTTATTCCAGCTTTCAATATCTGTGCTACATTGTTAAATCTTATAGAGATTACCTATGTTATAGGCTAAACTGACAACGTTTTATACCATGTTAGGAAAACATAGTGTCTTACTGCTATAAGTGTCTAGAACATAATATGCTCTTATCGTTTATTAAGACGATATTTTATGGTCTGACCAGGTACCTACTCAATCATCTATATCTTATAATAATTAAACTGTATCAATTGTATCTTAAAAACAATCAAACATCAGAATATCCTCGATTCTTTTAGAAATAGAACTTTATGAACACATTGCTGCCTGTACATCTAAATAATACTACGTCTTTTGTACAATAATAATGTTCATATTAGTTTCAAGTAACAGTTACCCGTTACAGAGTACCTCGGAGTTCGGACGACCGCGGCAGCTCTAAAGTATGGGCTCACGCAATGAACTTATTTCGGGTACTTCCGCATGTGTTCGGATTTGAGTCCAGCGTTCATCGAATTCCGACTCGGTCGCAATCAACATGTTTCATAATAACATTAACTGGAGAATTAGTTGTGCTATTATTTTTATTACTCACCAACATAATTTAATAAATAATATACTTTGTTAGTGCGTCACAATTCTATTATTTACGTAAATTGACGATCTAATTATTTAAATAAGTATATAAAAACAATCTAAACAAGTTAGCATAACACCTGCTTCATAATAGTTGTAATAAGGTTGCTAGTAATACTTAGGTCAAAAGTAATCACGTAACATCAAACTTGTTACATTAGAAAACAAAGAAAGTAGCAGCAAGTTCTGCGGTCACGGTCACGTATGACCGAACATCATGGTCTTTTATTCTCTAAATTACTGCACATAACTCCACGACGAACGTCTGCATGCCGCCAGAACAGCAAGCTGTACAACCAACGAGCGAGAGCGAGACGAAGCGAGCAGGGAGCGCGGGGCGGGCGAAGGGAGCAACAGGTAAAGATTCCGAGGCCACTTCCGTCTTGGCTGCCGAATATTTCTGTCTCGAACCGGTAGTGGGACGGCGGCCAGGGCACACACTAAATAATCTCAACCTACACGCACACGAACACCGAGTTTTGCCCTCCGCTTGCGTTTTTACAATCAAATTAGTTTCCTAAATTATATTACATATGCTAAAACACAAAGACATAAATTAAGGCTGCTAAAATGAATTAGTACTGAACATTATTGTACGTGGAAGAGAACACTTAAATGTATGTTTAAAAGGTGCGATTCAGTGATTTTATGCGTGTCGCAAAGCTTACAAACATAATGCACACATTGCTGAGTCGAATGAGCTCAACTCAAACCGGTTAGCGCTCATATTGTCTCACTCTGCACCAGGAAACTGCCAGCCGGTTGCTGAGACGTTTCCTGTGCTTTGTCTCAGTACTGTCACGATATCTTGAACAGCTCGATGATAGATCACATTCGTGGGTTCCCAGTAAAACGCTCCTGAAGATAGACTAGCAGCTGGCTATCTTCATCTGACATCATGTTATGTTTTTGTAGGATTAAACTTTTTACATTTAAAATACTTATCTTATTTTTTATAAATCGCAATTATTCAATATCTTAAAAAAGTATACTTACGTTTAATCCAGGCATTTAATTTACCTACTTTAAATAATTACAATTAAAATGTCTTCTTTTGCCGCGGAAATTAACGCATAGTCTATTAAAAAAAAACAAGTTTCGTGGCTCTGCGATTACTGTACAAACAAGGAAATATTGTAAGTTATTAAAAACTGGCGCGCTGACGTAATCTTGCCACACTAACTAGCACTTCCGCGTGCCCTAAGGCACAATAATAATCCTATACTTACGTTCCCTCGTACACTTTTGTTATTACTTAAGATTTGGCGCGACAAGTGCTATCCGTAGGGCGTCGTCGGTCAACGTCAATCTACCCCGATCCGATAACGGTTTGCGGAAACAGTGCTCGTACGTTTAGTTAAAAATGGGACTTGGTCTGGCTCCCGAAGTTTTATCTCAATGTGTGAGGTGGCGCGGTGTGGTGGAGCGTGCGGGAGGGGAGAGGTTAGCGCGCGTCCGTCCACCCGCGCCGCCACCGCATCATCAGTCCGCGTTGGAGAGTTGCCCGCGACGCTTGTCTGCGAGCTCGATCCCTCAGATACGCTGCTGGTTTACGGCGTGCCGTAACACGACACGTTTGGAGGGACCGCCGCTGCTTCGCGTGTGCCTGGTGCTCTGTGAACACTGGATTCTGTGCTACTTGTGTTGTGACGATGTACATGTGCTGATTTGTCCAGTTACCGTCTACCTATAGGATTTTGACGACGCAACCAGTTCCGGATCAGCTCAGCCGGTAAGTAGCGGTGCTTATCGCAGACCACGCTATCGCGGACTCACGCATTTCCGACCGCGCCCGATAAGGCAACTGACTGTACAATGCCTAGAGATACGAACTCCGAATCTGGCAGCAAAATTAATATAATAATATGTATATTTTTCATAGTTAAATTACTGAACAGACGCGGAAATTAAAAGTTCAAAACTTGTTCTGACACCAGTTGCTCTCTTAGTTTTGTAAATAAGGGGAAAAGTTTAACCAGTCTTCACAAAGAATCTGTCAATGATTAAAATGTAGACATAATGAACTTATCCAAGCTGGGAGTGCTGGAACTCGGGTAGTTACGGTTTATTTATTGTTATTGTTCATTGGTAAACAGTTCAAGTTCAAGATGGAGTATGTACTTTAATAAAAAGGCGAACGATCAGGTTATCAGAATGAAAAAGGACAAATAACAAAAGCTATAAAATGTCTTCAACAACAAGGTACAAAGCGAAGTAAAGTTTTTGTAAGCAGTCAAAACATGAAGTGTATGGAGTTAGATAGAGTTTCGACAAGTTAATTGTCGAATCCTTTGCGTCACCTATGTAAACATGATACGCATGACACGATATTTGTAATAAATTTATAATGGTTTATAACTGCCTATCAATTACAAATAGGTAGCTAAATAATAAAAATGGAGATTTAAGATTATATATCGAAGAAGTTCGATACGAAAACTTTTTACTCTCTATTTTCCTAATTCGGCTACCAAATATATTCAGATACTGCAGGTGTATCATGTTAAATACAATGAATAATTCAATCACTAGAGAAAAACTACACCAATCTTAAGATCCGCAAATAAGTACTTGTCGATATCGCAAAACGCCTCCAAAAGTGGTTATGAAATGTGTGGGTTATCATAAAGTGATAACCTACGAAATCGAAGTCTTGAGGAAAAATGTTCAAATGTGAACGATGAAAAATAAATTTAAATAGCAATAAGCAAAAAATAAAAATAAATAATTAAATAAAACTACAAACTATAATAGTATTGTAATAGCTTCGCAACTATAAGGATTCTAAAAACATATTACGTCAAAGGACTTTATATTGCAAAAGAAAATACCTATAATCACATCTGTAGCAATAAATTATGTAATGCGAGTTATCGGCATTCTAAGAAAGTTGACAATAAAATATAATAACACACAGTAACAAATATTGATTTGAGTAACTGGTTTTATATAACAGCATATAGAATTCAATTTTAACCACATCAATACAATTGAAAGATTGTTACATGAACAATAAAAATACCTAAGGATAAATAGACAGTAGCATCTAGCATAGTTTTCTGTGATAATACTGACAGATAAGAAGATGCCATCAGTAGAGATAAGAAACAAATTATTTTCGTTAGAGAATGTTGAACCCGAGAAGTATGTAGCGCCATCTATTAATCAGTAGCAAAACTTTTATGATTGAGTGATCTTGCTTCGGATATTACTTCTTTGGTAGATAAATTATTAAAATATAACATAAATATGTTATTGTTACAGAAAATCAACATGAAAGTTGTTAGTCTTCAACTGCCTTCCGGGCCAAGCATGGAGCGGTTACCGCTACCGTTTAGCCCTACGGAGTTGCTCTGGCGGTATCCCCTGCCATGGGCACCGCCGCCTCCTTCCCCCCTCGGTGATGCAAAGGCTCAACTGCCAGCAGGTCTACCTCCAGAACCAAGATTATGGACAAGAGAAGACGTTTCGGTTTTCCTTAAATGGTGCGAGCGTGAATTCGACTTGCCCAACTTCGATATGGATCTCTTCCAGATGAATGGTAAGTAAACAACACACTTCAAATGAAACAATTTTAATTAGTCAACATGTCGTATTATATTAGTAATGCGCAATTTGTAGCAAAATATTAATAAAGATATTATTATTTCCAGGAAAGGCCTTATGCCTCCTAACAAAAACAGACTTGGGGGAGCGTTGCCCAGGCGCTGGCGACGTACTACATAATGTGCTACAAATGTTAGTCCGTGATGCAGCACTACTGGGAAGAGTCCCCTCATCTCCGGTGACGCCAACTGCGCGCGCTGCACCTTACCCACCTTCCCCACATTCACACCCGCCCACACCGACCTGGGCGGTCGACAGTTTCCATCACTTCCATAGTGCTGCGGCTGCGGCTGCTCAGCAACCTAACTCTGTGACGTTAAGTCCGGCTCCATCAGTAGACAGTTCAGGAAGCCCTCAAAGAGGAGACGCAGTTAACTATGCGCCAAATTATGCGCCGTCTATGCCTGCAACCACCCAAGCCGCTAGTTCAGGAAGCAATCATTCCGACTCTGATGAAGAACCCCAATTTGCACCACAGCCACGATCGCCAAAGGAAACTCCGCTGACAAATTCTGCACCGCAACCACACCCAGCGCCACAGCATTCCCATTACCGTGCTCAACACAGAGAATTCTTCCCGAACGATATGCCTGAATCTAATACAAGTAAGCATCATTTAAAGTAGTTACATTAATTTACGTCTCTAAAAAGAGCTCTAATGTTCAACAACATTCTATTGTATTTACTGTTATACACCTTTAAATGCGAATTAGTGATTATTATGACGATCGTCTTGGACCCTATGAACTTGAAACTAATGTTCAATTTGTTCTTGTTGCAGATGGAAGATTACTTTGGGACTTCTTACAACAGCTATTGAATGACCCGTCTCAGCGGTACACCAACTACATTGCCTGGAAGAACCGAGACACGGGAGTCTTTAAAATTGTAGACCCTGCTGGGTTAGCCAAACTTTGGGGAATCCAAAAGAATCATCTTTCAATGAACTACGACAAAATGTCACGCGCATTACGGTACTACTACCGTGTTAACATTCTGCGGAAGGTGCAGGGTGAAAGACATTGCTACCAGTAAGTGTTATATTCAAACTAAGTTTATCTAACTAAATTCTCATTAAAGTAAGTTTTCGTTATTAAATACCTTAACTAATAATTATTATTTTTTTACAGATTTTTGAGAAACCCAACTGAACTGAAAAACATTAAGAATATTTCACTACTACGACAGCAAATGAGTCCAACGAGAGTTGTACCTCAAGCTGTTGTAAAAACTGAGATGAAAGAGGAGCGTTGCGAGGAAGAACCCATCGACGAAGATATGCCAACTGATTTGAGTATGGCAGCGTCGGAGCCATGGCGAAAGCGTGCGCGGCCGGACCCCGCACCCGCCCCGCCGCCGCATGACAAACATCACATCAGCGCTCTCATCGGGGACAACATGATGATGAAACGGGAATCGGAATACAATGATCATTACGCATTAAACCTCAAAAGTGAAAAATGTGAACAATGATTACGAAGGACTAAAACGTGGGACACTTATTAGTGCGATGCGCATATTTTCTGCATATTATTGAATATGCATTCAGCTCCACCCACTAAAATTCTAGTCAAATTCCTCTCAGAAAGGATATTTAAGTCTTCCTCTAAAATATTAACGTACTTGATGAACAATCACTGAGAGTACTTTGACAGATTTAGAACGGTCATTGGAGTTTAACAGGGTATGGACCTTAATTATGCCTTTGTGCCAAGTGATTTTTATACCTAATAGTGTCAATTATCTAATAGTTAGCAAAAAGGGACTAGAGTTTATTTGTGTTAAAGTCATAGGAATTATTTCAAGATTTGTGCAATGGAACTATTATTTGTGTAACTGTCGACTGAGATCTTGAAGTTACAGATAAGATCGTTGCCAAAACTCAGTATCTATCCATACTATATGTTGTGTGTCGTTCGCACTCGATTAATGCATTTGCGTAATTTAATTAGTTTTATGAGTGTTTTATATTTTTTGTTTTGATTTGCTAAAAAGAGAGGATATATCCAATCCCACGATCTAAAGGGTTAAGAATTGAAAAAAAAAAACATTTATTGTAACGTCTTCCATTCGTTCTTTTTGGCAAACCTTCAATTGTAGCATGTGAAATGTAGTAACTATGACATCTACCACGTAATGCGAACTTATTATTATATTTGGCAGCTTTGAAAAATTAAGTTTCGTTGGCTTTGATTTTTTAAATATTACTATCTATGTATAAAAACTAAAAGACAATAATTTGTCACCAATTTTTCGAATATGCCTTGAATTCAATAAAACACACCCACTGTGATAAAAATAAAAGTGGTAGACATGTAGTGCTGTAGGGACTTTACTCAAAGATTTCCAGCTACAATTTTCTGTGATCTCTTTTATCAATGTAGGTAGTTAGATGTTATAGAGTAAAGATTATGTCTTTGTAAATATTAATTAAGTGATAATTAAGCTAGAATTAGGAACTGACTGTAAAGAGAGTGTATGTATGATTTGTAAAACAAAAAGTGGAGCTTTATTAAAGTACCTAGTATATCCGTAAGTTTGATTAAAACTGAGTTTGTATTTTTACAATAATTTGTATTTGGCATGGATGCCAGAATTTCCAGCGTGTACACAATACAATCTTGAAGTTTCACATTAAAATATTGTGTCAGATTATTATAACTTAAAATAAATGAGAAATATTATGTCTATATTTGCGCATTTATTATTGAAATTCCAAGACCAAAGAAATCAACAAAAAGTTAGCTGGTTCATTACCAGGCTGCTTATAAGAAACTCTTATTCTTAGCCTCCCTATAAACATTCCTCACTACCTCAAGAAGAAAAGTGGATTCTTTTAAGACTTTTTTTTTATCAGGAGCAAGCACAGTTCAAATTATCCCAAAGCAATTCTCTTGGAGTGATTAATCAAATTCTTAAGCTTATGAATGAAGCTGAACAAGAGGAGGAAAAAATATCAAAACAATAAATTAGTTACTGCATTGATCTTTAAGTACTTGTCGATTGTACAGGCCCCTCAATTTTGAGTCCGGATAGAATTTGCCCTACTATGACAATATGAAAATAAATAGCCCCTTTAACTTTCGTTTTAGAGATATTTCACTTTGCATTATTTTCTACAGAAAACAAGTCTTCCAAGATTTTAATGCATAATAATGGCTGTAAGCACGGATAATAAAATCATAACTCCATAAATGAGCAGAAAGATGGCATTCAAGTGCGACCATAGCGACATCTATGGAATAATTCCTTACTTTTACTGACCAACTCAGTTTTACTTGATATAGCCTATTTAATAAACCTTGACAAAACTAAAGACACTTAAGTTTGCTTCGATTTAGATAATAGAGTTTGATGTCAGTGTTGCTTTCATTAATAAGGAATTAAAAAGTATTAATACATGGCAGTTTTAAAAGTTTTTTATTTCTTATCACATATTCATCTACATTATACTTAGCATCTAATCAAAACTTAAACACAGTAATTTTATTATTACCAAAATTAATGTTCAGGAGGTGCATTCTGGAAAAATATGACATCATCTGCTATTATTGTGGAAGCAGTTCTGACTTGACCATCATCCATTTTAACTTCACCATATGACAATTTCCCAGTAATATAAACTCTGTGACCTTTTTTAAGAAATTTATATACTGTGTCTCTAAGACCTGGTTTAAAAATACTTATTCTGTGCCAGTCAGTTCGTTGTAAGACATCTCCTGATTCATATTTGTAACTAAAATGAGTAGCTAATGGAAAGTTTATTACAGGATGTTCCTCGGAACCACGCTTCTGTGGATCTGCTCCAACTCTACCAAGCAATGTAACTTGGTTAATTGCTATAAAAAAATACACAAAATTTCAATAGGTATTATGATGTACACATTATTACAAAGTAAATAATATAACACAAATAAAACATACTTTTCTCCTGTTTCTGGGTACTATGTTGTGTAGCAGATGAATGAAGATGTTGAAACCCAGTGATTTGCCGTAATATGTGTGGAATCTGAAATTTTATCAACTAATATTTAGTCATAATAATTTTTTGACTACTTATTTCAAATAATGTTTTTGTACTAAGTTATTTAACTACCTAAAGTATGTAGGACCACACTTACCCTTACTAGAAAGTTTATAGTTTACTTTATAGATTTTGAAATTTAAATTAAAGGCAAAATTACTTTCTCAGCAATTTGATTAAGGTTTAAAGCAAAACTAAGTAAAATCACGGGTCACAAATCACATATGATTTACAACCGGGTAACCGGATTAGAATTACCCGATAATTTTACGTTATTTTTGGTTTTTTATTAGTTTGATTTTGCACGGTAAGACTCTGTTTATAAATTGAATATCACTTGTTTTGGTTACTTGGCCGGCATACGTGATCACGAAATGATTACTCAATAGATAAAATTTATACGTACTCTGAGTGCTGGAAACATGGCGGTAAGACGAAGATTTTGCTAGCAACAGAAGTAAATTCTTAATGGCACATCAATCCGAAATTATGTTTCAGGATTCATCCGACTAAAGTTTTACAAGCAAGTACATAACCTAACTTTAAACTTTTTGAAACAATGGTAAGGTGGGTGTAACCTAGGCTTGGGTAAAAAATATCGATATATCAAAATATCGATATTTTATCAGAAAATAATCGATATAAATCAGCGATATTTTTTCCCGCGATATATCGACTTTCGATATTTATTTTTAGATATCAAAATCGATATATTTTTTAAAGTTCTGCTGTCTGCTTTTGCGTCACATCATGTATTTGACTTTTTACAAATCTGATGTCTTAAATTTAGAAAAAGAGTAAATAGGCAGTGCATTAAAACACAAATAACACAAATAATAAACATAATGTAAATTGCTTCTCGATTTGGCGTTTGAGTTAAAAAATTTACATTTTGATGTTAAAAATTCGTTTGTAATGTTTAAATAAGACATTTAAAATGTCCTTAGTAAATATTGGTAAGAAGTAAATCAATACCCTTATCAAAATCTGTGTTAAACATTCTCCTTTCAAAGTATTTAGCTTGGCTTTTCTGTATTTTCAAATAATAAAACTGATGTCAAAACCACCAGATGTGTATTTGCTTTAAAATTTCGAATATTTTGGCAATTTTTATAGATAATCGCTTATTGCACAGAAAATATCGATATATCAACATATCGATATATTTAGTCAATACTTATCGATATATTTGAAAAACATCGATACGATATATATCGATATTTTTTCCTCATTTGCCCATCCCTAGTGTAACCACAGACTAAAAATAATTAATTAAAATATTATTAAACCGAATCACATAATAATATTCCGCATTTTACTAGAAAAAATAATCGCCTAAGTCTGAAGAATGCCAAATTTATTAAAATGTTCATGACATGTGCTTTTATTTATGCCTCTGTACAGCTTATTTTTATGATTCATAGATGTAATTCCTTTAAAAAACGTAACCGAAAGACTTGTCTTTACTTTTATTTTTTAAGTTACCTACAATTTAGATGGGGAAGCACTATTTTGTCTTTATGAACTAAATACTAAACTTGCAAATAATAATTTGCAAAAATATTTCGTTAACCTTGAAGGGTTAACGGTTTTTTGCAAAAGCCGCATAGAATGTTACCATACTAAATCTTTTATCCAGTTTTACCAACCGCTCACTCAAACAAATTAGCGTTTACGACTTGCGTCGTTCATCTTCGAATGACAGTTGTTTTGTGGTTATAAAGATAGATAGAAAATTCTATCTCTATCTCTTCAACCACCACCATAAGCAATCCGGGAAGAGTTGTTGCCTGTGAAGGATGCCTTCAGCTGCGAATGCAAAGTCCGAGAAACCAGCCTCTTCGGAGGCTACGGATAATTCTCCAATACGACAAATTATGACGATTATTGAACACAAAATTCGTAATTTGGAGAAAAGAAAGGTAAGTGCTATGTTGCTATCAACAGTAACAACTCAATACATTGATAAGATTTGTTATTTTGTTAAGCGCTGATGTGCCTAAGATTCTCAAATCAAATTTTGTACGGTCTAGATTCGTGTATTTTTTGCCCGTTCATGGCGTTAAAATATTGTTGCAGACTTGACGCCATTTTCACACATGTGCTCATGGAATGTTGACGATACAATACTATGACGCCTTTAGTTTACTTTATACTTTACTTGTCCATGTCCAGTACTGCTATATAAAAACCGATTATGTTTTTATCCAAACTTTTATCGTTTCGTGGTCGAACTTATCGGCTGTTCTATACTATAGGCGGTATCGAGATTATGTTTATTCGTAATAACAAACCGAATTTATTGGCACGGATTGCTGAGTTATTTGTAAAACATAGATTATTAGATTTAACTTATAATTTTGTAAATGCAAAACTTGTATTATGACTGTGGTGAAGTACCTTCAACTATTCTTTTTGTTTGCATATCACCAAATAATCATCATAATCAAAAGCAAGTATAATGCTTTAGAAATTAATATAAATTTTAGAGTTACATACCTATAATAGAATATCCTTTGTGTTTATTCTGTTACCAACAAATAATTAGGTTTAATTTGTTGTTGTTTAATTATAGAGCAAGCTAACATCATATCGAGACTTGCAAAAAGCAGGGAAAGAACTCAATTCGGATCAAAAAGTAGCAGTGGCCAAGTATGATGAAGTCGCTCAGACTCTGGAGTTTGCTAGAGACTTATCCAAGCAAATAACATCCATAGCTGTCTCAGCTGAGCGTGAAGCAAAAAAAAAAACAAGCAAAGAAGGTATGGAAATAGTGGGATTAGATGATGTTTGCTTTAAGATTATTTTTAAGTTCTGGTTTATTAATAAAGGTATTATTAACAGGAAGCATGGGTGCGTTATGCAGCAGACACCAATAAAATTCGCGAAGTATTGCTTATTTTGGATTGTCTTGTCCAAATGGGTAACACAGAAGCTCGAAATGACTTTCTGAATGGAACTAATGGCGCAGTTAAACTTACAGAAGAAGACCTCAAAATTTTGGATGATCTGTGAGTAATGATTCATTCTTTAATTTTGTAGTTATTAAAGAAACACTGACTGAAGATATTGGAAACAGCATTTGTGTTATCCCTGCCAATCATATAAAAGTGATCATGGGTAAAAAACATTGCAAAGGTCTGACCTAAAATATAATAATACAAATGATGCTGAAGTAAGGAAATTCTGAATGACTATTCAAATTTTGGTTTGTGTAAAATGATTGTTATTTGTAATTTTTCAGGTATCCTGAAGTAACACCAAAACATGAAGTCAATGAGGAAGGTCAACCTGGATTCCATATTCAAACAACAAAAGCAGCAGAGCATTTATATGCTATCATCGATGGAAAGCCTAAAGAAATATTAGGCACAACTTACACTCACATCAAGGAAATCATGAGTGCAGTCCATGATTGTGGTTACTTTGACCGGTCATTGGACAACATCACAGCAGAGGTAGAAGAAAGCCACGTTTTAGTCGCGGAAGTGGAGCCTGTGGAAGTATTGGACAATGAAGTGGAACCTGAAGTTGCAGCGGCATACCCACCAGCTACACTGCCTGTGCCACCTGCCCCAGCAGTGGTGCCTGCCCCAGCATATCCACTTCGGCCTCTTCCACCAATAACCTTACAAGAGGTTGAACATGCATATTTTGCACAGCAATATCCTCAACAAAGACCTATCGCCGAAGTTATCGGCTCACAAAACTTTTTCTTTCTGCAAGAATCTGAAATCGACAGTCCAGTCGGGACACCACAACCACCAGCAATTCCCAACCAACCTTCTCCACCAGCTCCAATTCCGACTCAGACTTTCACAAACCAGCACTTTGTACAGCTCCCGGGCGGCCGCGTGGCTGAGCCAGGCTCCCTGCCATTGCCGCCGCAACCGCACTTTCCACCACATCCCGAGCACGCGGGCTTTCCTCCGGGCGGCGTGCCGATGCCGGGCGTACCACACGTGCAACCACTACAACCTGCCATGGGAGTGCCCACTATGGCACCCGCGATGCCCTCTGCACCGCCGCAACTGGAGGAGCGGACCCTTGGCTCTCCAGCGGAAGAAAAGAATGAGGATGAGATCAAGGAGGGTGGAAGCCCCGAACGCGACAATGGTGGTGACCGGAAAATTCACGGACAGGGTGACGGTCAAGCCAGGTACAGACGGTTTGGACGCGGCGGAAGTGGTAGTCGCGGCGCTCCGAATGGCCACCGTGGACGTGGAGCCTTTCAAAGTCGACAGGGAGGAGAAGGCTACCGTGGTAGGCACCCAGGTGACTACCAAGGACGATCAAACAAAGATGGTTATCAAAACAGACAATACGATGGATACCAAAATAGACATGGCAAAGACGGATACCAGAATCGCGGAGGTGATGATCGCGACGGGTATTACGGCAACGGCGACACTGGCGATAGTCACCAGCAAAATGAAAACGGTGGTCGCGACAGATACAACGATAACCAGAGCTACCAAGGCGGATTTAAAAGCCGCGGCAGAGGAGGTCCGCGCGGAGGAACACGGGGAGCGACGCGGCCTCCTCGCCCGCAATACACCCGTAAACCGGAAAGAGTTGAATAGTTTACGGGGATCTCAAGGGTGTGTTGCATTTGCGATATCGCCACGACATAAATGTATTATTATGACGGACAAATTCATTCGTGGAAGGCAGATTTCACCGGCAACAACGCTATGTGGTTAATAAAGAAGAGAGATTATGGTATAAAAATAAAAGAAAAAAAAGAATAAAAAAAAAGAAAAATATTGAAACTTGAAACTGAATAAAAAATAAGTTACTTGAGTTTAGATGTATGATATATGCAGTTATTAATACTTACGTAATTCTAGATTCTTGTATAAGTTCGTCACGCAAGTGGCTATGTGAGGCGGTACGGGAGGGCCGCTGTAGCCGCCGTCTGTCGCTCAGTACCTCGTGCGTGCCTCGTCCTCGTGATAATTTAAGTACAGGAGATGCACACAACTGACTAAACACTGTCAACTGGGACCTTTTTCCAAATCACATTGATTTTTGTATTATTGATAAAGTTGATATAACATAGTAATTATAAATGTGTTAAGATATTATATACATAATTGTTTCTCATAATACTTAAATATATATTATATTATGTATGAAGCTTTCATCTTAACTATATAATTTTGCTACTATTCCTGCGCGAATTTTTAGAGTTTTGTTTTTAATTATATTGGAATTGAACAGGTACCTTAATACCGAAAGCCACTTCATATATTCCTGTTGACATTTATGTTTTAAGATACTGAACTGGCCATAACACATTATGTATGTATGTGCACTGTAAGTTCCGATCTTTACGCGAATAGCTCTATATGATTTTGCTTGTAATTATTTATCGTTCAGATAGAGCTATTATCGATAAATTGATCAGATGTAAGTTTATGGTAATTGGATGTCCTGAATTATTTTTGTTTGTCTTGTCCAGGCTTTTTTTTACATATTCCTTAACATTGTTCTCAATAGAGGCTGTGTGCAAGCAAATTAAAAGTATTCTATAAAAATTAGCATGTTTACTTATTTCGAAACCTACCCTTACATATAATGATAATAGCAAATTATTTGGAAGAAACCGACTATTTTTATTGGTGTGCATGAAAATGAAGTTGTAGAGGGCTAAAACTAATTTGTCTAGTTTATGAGAAATGGAAAATTTGAAACAGGCTTTGCGCTCCCGTTGGACGATTTACAAGTTGAAATTTTAAACCGAAAGGGGCAATGGTAAAATGAAAAATAATTGACTATTTCCTAATTAGATAGCACTAAGGTGTATGCTGCATGGAATTCATTTTTTTTTAAACGTCCCCCAATGAGGAATTTAATCCTTGAGTCGCGGTGGAGTTTTACAAACATACAAATCACATACCTCAGAAAAAGCATTCGTGGAACACACAAATGCTTGTCCTATGCGGGGAATAGAACCCGCGACACGTCGAGTACGGTGAATTTGGCTTGGTTGCCAATTCGGCTATCCGATTTTTTAATCATCTGGCCAACTTTAGCAAGACATTTAATATTTTGTAAAAACAGTCAATCGCTCGATTTGGGCATATATGTGTCAAAATTTGACACGAGTTTTAGTGATATAAATGTATTTAATACATAATATTGTATTAATTTAATACATTTATATCACTAAAACTCGTGTACAAAGGTAAATGAGGGATACCTAACAGAGGGTAAAGGTTTGTAATATTAAAGAAAAGAAACAGTAGCTAGTAATAGGTTTTATTCGATAAAATTGCCGTTATGTCTTACAGTAAGAAATAGTTTTAAAACAAATAGACCTATACCTGTCCAATCTGAACAAAATAAATAAAGTTCTTTTTAACTTTAATTACCAGACAGAACCTGTATTTTTTTCAATGCTACATAGCTACTTTGAAACTACATCTTCGTAGTTGTTTTAATAAAAACCTATACAACCTAAAGCAATTATACAAAATATCTTTTCATAGTGTACTTATATTTAAAATAGAAATATAATATCGTCACATTTTGTTCATTTATAAATTAAAGGGCAGATAACACCTGTCGTGCCGAAATGTATTCACTTATAATATAGAGGTATTTTATACAAATTGAATTTATATGTCGTTCCAGGAATGTGTAACTTCGAATCTGAACATCACAACCAGGGACCGGCCGGATACTCATTGAAAGGGTTTTTGAAGGGGTTTTTTTAAGCGCTTCAAGAAAAAACCCTATGACATATGTTACACCTTCGAACGGATTACTGTAACCCTGTTCCGAACAGGTTACCCTTTACTACCCTGTAACACTGTAACAGGGTAACCCACTCCAATCTAAGACAATGCAATATGCACTCTTTATCATAGACATTAGTTTGAAAATAGTATAACCACGAGCGCACGTGACATCTTACCGCCCAGCGGCGCCATTGTTGCATTTACCGAGCGACTTGTAAACATGGAATAAAAATCATTGTGGATATGATCTTACAGTTTAATTTTGCTTGTCGCACTTTTCAAACGTTGTGATATACATTTTTCGTGTCTATACTTGTAGACCAGGGTCGATAATTTTTAAAACCAAAAAAAAAAAAAATAGTAGGATGAAACCCATTAGAAAAGGAGGGGAATATTATAAAAATGAAAGGAAAAATAATTTACGGGTGATCTGAGGTCGGGAAGGGGGTGGGAGTGACGTTTGAAGAGTAAAAAACGGTTTTTATCGATTTCCGGCAAAACTAAAATTCGTACCGAAAAAAGTCAAATGGCAAAGTTCTAAAAGAAAAAGATCTAAAACTTTTGTGTTTACATTTTTTTCACATAACCTCAAAATTTATGTGTGTATTGTGGTTTTTTATTTTTATCTTTTACAAAAATTTATTTTTGTAACGAAATTTGGTGAAAACTTACTTTTATGTGTCCCAAATACGCTGTAATTTATTTGATTAAAAATATTTATTTTTTCACCTTATTTTGAATTAATATAAAAAAACACTCTGATTTTCAATCGAAAATTCACCCGTCAAATCTTCTCAGAAAATGCAAAAAATGAAAAAAACTTGTAATCGATTTTTTTTTAAATTATTATAAATAATTTCATCTAAAAAAATTGATCTCATTTTGTGTTCAATAGACCAATAATCGAGGAAGGTTTTAGGCTAGGTATATAAAATTACGCAGCAACTAATAGGAGCGAAGATTTAATGGAAAATGTGGCAAATACGGGGAAAAATATTAATCTTCGAGGGCTTTCGTTCAAAAATTCCTAACTTATATCTTCTAACCACGCGGACGAAGTCGCGGGCAACAGCTAGTTACCTATATGACGTTTCGCGCGTAGGTAGTTTGTCCGAGAGGCGCGAGTCGCGGCGCGACGCGTTGGCGATAGAAGAAAATCAGCTGTAGTCTTAGTAAAGCAATGAGGGGCCGCTAGGGTGCAAGTATGCAGCTCAAGTTTAGTGGGTAATTCAGGGTAACACGAATAAAAGCCTTTCGTGAAGGTAACCACTTCAAAGGGTTAAGTTATTGAAGGGGTTAACCCCTTCAAGTGGTTACCATAATGAAGGTGTTAACCATTTCGCTGGGTTTCGAGGATGTAACTCGAACAAAAGGTAACACTGCGATATGAGTTACCCCGTGTACGGGTTACCCTGTCAAACGGCTTAACTCTAAAGTGGGGTTGTCCGGTCCCTGATCACAACATTGTCAATTAACTAAGTCAGATATATTGTCAATAATATTTGCCCCTTAAAGATAATATAGGGTGAGATCATAGAGACTGTGATGGTAGCATATTTTTACAAAACAACATAAAATTGCTCTAAAGTATAATATATACTTTGATAATCGTACAATAAAATGCTTCTTAATTTAAAAGCTTGGATAAGTGTAAATTTGGCCATTTTAAAACTGCAGTTGATATAATATTCCTACACAAAAAAGCAATATGATCAGATCTAGCATACATGTCGGTTGCTCTAGGCGTGTAATGCAGGTTGGTCAAATAAAATAGTATGGTATATAGTTAGTTGAATTACATACAAAAATCTGGAATGTGGTGGAAGCAGAATCAATAACAGATTTTTCAGACCACGTGACGAAATTTGAAACTCAGCAGCTTAACATAGGTAAAACAAATAAACTTTAATCAGTATAATCATGGGCCAATTCATATCCGAGTCGAGTTGAAGATTGAAGTTGATTTAGAGAATCCACCCCGAACACAACGACATCATATGCTGATATTTGTACGCGCATATCTTGGAATACAAGGGCTTGACACGCGACCAGCGACGCCTTCTTCTAGATTGACATCAAAGAGCAAGCGCATTCATATAAATTGTGAGGATTAGATGCGCTTTGAAATGTATGAATTAACCCTTCCAGTTTCATCGCAAATTAATAAACCCATGTATTTAAATAATTATACAACCTTTAACGAGTTTCAAATGAAATAAAATGAGTAACTTCATATACTGTTCAAACGTAATTACATTTCCCTATGCAGCTATGTTAACATGAATATAAAATAAAAAATACATACAAAAGATTTTACGTACCATTACATTTTGCCGTTACAGTAATTAGGCCTTAAATAATAAGATATCACAAATCCGTTTTGAGGTTTTAAAGTTTTTAAATGAATTTAAACAGCACTAACGTTTATTTAAACAATTATTATGCTTAACATCCCAAAATATTTTCCGTTACCAGACACTCGCACAATCCAATTCTTCTGCCTGTTTAATATATTTTCTTTTCAAAATAGCGCAGTAGATCGTTAGGATTAAACTTTCACAGATATAGGCAATATAACAACTTAAAAAAAATTAATACATATTTAATTCATTTGGTAAAACTGAGTGGAAGACTGCGTCATGGTACAGGAAGGTATTATTCTGCTTAAGATCCGTCAGGGCAGCCTTAACGACCCTAACTCGCAAAACAATGTCAGCTGTATTTTCAACAAGTTATAATGCATGTGTACTATTTATTGCGCGTTGATTCATTTGTCGTTAATAACCATACAAATTATATTAAGTCAATGCTGTAGGAATCATTCTAATTGTTATTTAATATATTACAGATAATAGTCAGTCGTAAGCTCAACATTTGCACCTTCAGTATGATCATATCACACTTAGGATAAGCGGGCTTCCATAGCATTATTAAGTAGTTGGACTGACGTGATCTTAGCGCTACTGGTAGTTGTTTATTTCAATTCAATTATGGTGTGTAGACCATAACTGATATGTTTGTAAGCTAAGGCCGCTTTCGGTTATATGATTATCTATTACAACACTTTTAGAAATATGAGCACAGCAGGGCAACAATTAAAACAAAATTCTTTTTAGCAAATGGTTAGATTAGGAACAGCGAGCATAAAATGGCACCGGCGTACTTCAAATAAATTCTAATTAACAGCCAATAGTTCAATAAGATGTATACAATTTTAAATCCAAACTAATTGTAATTGAGGTTCATTTATAACTAGAAATATATCCTGCCCCAGATTTCGTATGAAATATAATTAAATGCTAGAACATATATATTAAAATACAAAACAATTACATACATACCGCACGATTTTCACATGTATAAAAATGAAATGAAAATATTGTCCTTACAAGATTTACTAGAGGCTGCACAGGCTCAGGGCGGGCTATATCATCTGGCGCGACATCGCGTGGCGCAGCTTGCGCTCCCACGCCTCCGCGTCCGCCCACGAGTGGCGCACGTCGCGGAACAGCTGCAGACAGACGCAGGCACGTTACAAATACAAACACTAAAAAAAATCAGAAGGTCTTCAAGTGCATTAAATTCTCGCAAGTCTCTTACCTGAGATAACCACACTTCGTCCGCCAACAACTCGTTGAGAATTACGGTTGTGTCTTTACTGGGATTCTGCATTCTTTTCTCAGCCACTCGTTTACTGCACTCCGCGTACATTAGATACTTTTGATGCGATATCCTCGAATACAGTTGCACACGGCTGCAGCAAGTGGCGCACACCAAGAACTCCTAAAAATAACAATATTTCCGCCTTTATTTATTTTGAATCGAAATTAGCTCTGACTTTTTAGGATACACAGTCACATATCGAACAAATACTAATAGGTCCTTGAAATAAAACTACTTTTACGGATTTTATCGCGGTTTAATTTTTGATTTTAGTTCCCGACATTTCGACACCTTTGCAGATGACTGACCCAAGGCTGAACGCTCTCAGTCTGCCCGTGACCATGATACCTGCAAAGGTGTCGAAACGTCGGGAACTAAAATCAAAAATTAAACCGCGATAAAATCCGTAAAAGTAGTTTCATTTCAATGTCTAACATTCGCGTAAACCTAAGAAACCACTAATAGGTCCCTCGAAACCCGGTGTAAGTTTATGTTATTATGGCATGCGTGAGTAGAAGGTATGTGTTGGGCGGGCGTACCTTCTCGTAGGCGAGTCGGGCGTCGGGCTGGACGGGCTCGAGCGTGGCGGGGTTGTAGGGCTGGCCGTACAGCAGCAGGCGCGCCACGGCTGGGCGCGCGCAGGCGCGACACCCGCCGGCGCCGGCCGCCACGCTGAGGCCGGGCCACGTGGCCACGGCCGCGTCCAGCGCGCGCGCGCCGCCCGCGCCCGCCGCGCCGCCGCCGCCCGACACGCGCGCGCGCATGGTCTCCGTCACCTCGTCCACGGTCTTCACGTTCGACAAAAAGTACTCGTCTGAAATGTGACGGTGCAGGTTGGCATAGAGCTCGCTCTCGGAGTCTGGGCGTCGCTGGAGCGCTGCTGTCGTGCGATAAAATCTCACAATGGACTCCGACAACTTGTGACAGTCGTCGTGCGTCGAGGTGCGGTCGCGCGACAGCAGCGCTGCAGGCGCGTTGCGGAAATTGTATGGAACGAAACTTTTATGCGACGAGCGCGCTTCTGTCGAGCTGCAGTCGCGCTGCCGTCTTGCTGCAACAATTGCTCAAAATGAAAGTACCGATATCGACACCGATTTTGGCGCCTTCGGACAATTTTCTGATCACAGTAGCTCAAAAATATTTTTGTTTTATATGTAATAAATATTAATGAATTGCACTCAAATCAAACAAATAATCGTGTTTTTGAATTCGTTCATTAAAGTAAGGTAGAAGCACTTACTCTATAATATATATAAATGATTACCTTGTTCTTGGAATATTTCTGTAAGGAAGTTGGGATCTAATGCGTGTGATATTAACGTCTGGATATATACTTCAAAATTTTCTTGATACATTTGCGTTTCTAACATCCTTTTTTCAATAAAACTACAATCATCAACAGGAGGAAGCTCATTTCTAACTAACTCAACTATTGTTTCCAAATGCGACTGTGACCTTATTTTAACGGAGACTTGAGTATATAACTTTTTGTTATCTGGGTTCCATACAGTATACTGAAACAATAAAAGAGTTGTTAACCGAAGTTTGCTTTCATAATATCATAGCAAGAGCCAACCAGCATCTAAATGACTGACATTCAATACTCACTGTCGAAATATTACGGTATAAAACTTTCCCATTTTCTTCAAAAGGTTCATACTTTTGTAGTAGTGTCTTGCCGTCTACCCTCCATATAGCAGGCCACATTTCGTTTAATTCGGATCTTAAGGCTATGAATTCTCCAGACTGAAAAAGAAAAAAGATAAATATATTTAGAATTATTCAATTTTAATGGTATTAAGGAGTAAGGGTGCATGTTCTGTAGACTTACATTTTCGATTATTTTGCTGAAAAATTCGATTGAAGTAGAACTCAAGGGTTTATTTGGTTCTACTTCAATCGAATTTAGATTGTGTGTTTGGTGAACAATTCTTAACTGACGGCTAACAACGCTAAAAATACTGGATCGAAATTCAATTTCGATTTAATTCATCAGTGTGATTTCCAAATCGAGATACCAATAAAAAAAAGAAAAAAACAGCAATACTAGTGTGGGATGTCAGCCTGTTGTTAGCATACGCATATAAATAAATCCAGTCTTAGTTAGAAAAAATCTTGTGTTAATTTTTGGTTTATAGATATTTAGTTTTTCGTACCTGGTAGGGCATTTCTTCTAATGGTCTGGCGGTATTGTCTATTTGTCCACTACTGGATACTTGATGATGTGACTTTATATTGTGTTGCATATTCCTGTTCGCCTTATTGTCGTTATCTGTAGTACCGTATAGCCCATATCCCATATTAGCACCATGTGCTGCAACTAAAATGTAGAAAATAATCAAGCTAAGGTGGACAGCTTGATTAATTACTCGATCCAAATGATTCTAAACAGTAAATGTATATGCATTTGTGATTAAAAAACTCAGTTAAACCAAATTTTACTTACAGCAGCCAAAATTATGTTTATAGCCCTTCAAATGCAAATGTTACATAAGTAGTAACTATTAACATGTCTGTGTGCGAGGTAATTGAATAACCAATTGTGTTACACGAAAATCTAATATTCAAATTTCATTAATTGACACCTTATGTAATGATTTGTAAAAGGTAGGAATGGTAAAGGAAGGGGATAGCCAACTGATGAAATAAACCATCGTTGTGGATAACATGTACACACTTCACAATACCTATAGCTTACATTGAATATATTTGACTATGTCAAAACAACGACTAGGTACATAATTTTAATATTGTTGTACTGTACATGTTATCCCTATTTTGGCGAAGTGAGGGGTGCTACCAGGAATAATTAAATTAAAATTATTTAACACATTATCGGTAATATACTCATGTTTATTTTATGTTTTCTCCTATACAAAATTATTTACATAAAATATTGAGAGTTGTGCATAAACAAATAACAATTAAATAGAAATACAAAAAACTTATGTTCAGGGCATGGCCTTCTAATACATTATCTCGTACTTACTAATAGCTGTCAATGTATTATGCAATTAATTTCCCTTACAATATAAAATCACTTTCAGCTATATAGAATATGCATACACTATTGTAAGTACTAACTAATCTCAAATACTGTAAAATACAATACATTATTTTATATGTACAACAGACACCCACTGGTATGAATTCCATAAAAAAATATACCATAATTTTGGAATTATTAATGGTAGCACCCCTTCAATAGCGAGTATGACAAGAGTCACAAATTCTACAATTTACAATAAAATGGCACTAATAATGTGTCATTAACAACAATTTAGGTGAAATCTTGTTACAGACTAACCCTAAAAATATCGACGTTTACTAGTATAGGTACATCACATTTCTTTCTCAGAAAAATATTTACAAATTATAACCATAGATTTCATCTAATAAAAATTTACATTATCACAGTTAAAATGTAACAAGTTTTCACGGTATCCTGCTCAAAAGGCAGTTAGCTTGCTCCTGTCATACAAGCTTCAGGGCTAGCTCTTCACCATCGCGCTCTACTTCTTAAATGGAAATCTAATAAATTGAACGCACCTTCGTCGGGCTGGTGTTGATAATAGTATTGTTGCTGTGGCGCTGCCTGCAGCGACGTCACGGGCGGCGGCGCAGGAGGTCGTGGCTTTTTAGGCGCTGCCGGCTGAGGCGCCACTACCGCCGATGGCGTTGGCTTATTCATACTTGTTCGACCCTTGTTCTTTCCTTTATCATTAAGAGGTGTACTAGGCACATTAAGCACCGGCTTGTTGAGCCTTCTCGCTTCCTCTTCTGCGTCATAAGCAGCTTCTTCACTACCATCATATTTACGTTTCCTATCCTTATTCAAATTATAATACCGGGGATCGTCCAACTCTTTTGTTTGAGAGGGAAGGAGATTAGACGACGCGCCATGTATTTGATTAGCACCCAACAAGCCCGTCGCACTCATACTCGCCGAGGAACTCATGACTGGATTGCTCAGTGACATACCTGCATTAATCACGTTCGACGACGGCATAGCTCCATTGGCACTTTGCTGTGTGGGATTTCCATCACATTGGCTTTTATGATCGTTTGGAGTATAGGGTTTATTATTTGTTGTATTATTAGTATTCGTTCTAGACCAAGTTGATTTTCTGGCGCCTCTGCCGGCTGGCGGAGGAGACGTGTCACGCTCTCCTTGTAAAAATTTCAAATAAGAAGCCATGAAACCTGAACCGGGGCCCGTGACAGGAACATTAAATTTTTTATCCATAATTTTTGAAGTAGCGTCTTGTGAAGTGCTGTTAATGTTCTGCTGCTGTGAAGAGGGTGCTACCGACGATGCAGTATTTGCCCGTTGTTCTGCAAGGAAACCAAGTTCTTCCTCTATATTAGGTACTACCACCTTAGGCTGTTCCTCTTCACGTGTTTCAGGCGTCGAAAAAGATGACGAGGAAGCCGAAGGTGGCGTCTCGCTAAATGACGACAGTGGTGTTAACTCCACAGAAGATTGGAAATCGGGATGGGGACCTAGGTGAAAGGGTGGAAAATAAGTCAAAGCATGACCATGGGGCATTGTTAGTGCTTGGTGTTGGTTAGCAAAATTGGTTGCGTGTAAAGGAGCTTGTGATCCAAAAGCTGATGTTCCAGGGAACATTTTTGGTGGAGGGGGTGGTAGGTTCCACCTCTCGAAATCAAAATAACTACCATTCTGCTGTTGACTGCTAGTTGAACTATGGGCGGGCGGAGGGATTCTATTTGCTAAATAATCAGCCATGACAACATTAGATAATTCATTCATATTTGTATGAGGAACTGACTTTTCAACACTCTTTCTTCTTGACGCTATTTTGTTTGTTGTTGATGTTGGAACTGCTATTGGGGTTTGAATTTTACTGGATTTTACGTCTTGTAATTGACAACTCTGTTGCAAACTTTGCAAGTTTTTAACTATACTCATAGGATCGCCACGACAACTAGACAGATCTTGTAAAGCTACGTTATTGCCATCAAAATAGTTTTGTTTATCTGGCAGACTCAGCACTCTACTGGAAGACTGACTCTGAGGAACAGATTCATCATTATGAGTATTACTTTCAGTTAAACCACCATTATTGTAACTATTACTACTGTTATTACTAGAATATTTTCTAGGAGGTTGTCGGTCACTTTCCCAACAAGTTTGACCAGAAGACTGAGTTTGATTTCTTTCATATCTACTTTCACTATAGGTTTTATTTTGTTCAAGTCCTAAAGCCCTAGTTATAACAGAAGGATAAGCTACTTGACTGTTTTGAGAGGGTGACCTTGTTACTGAGGCATCTAAAGGAGACCTAGGTGCAGTATTATTTACTTTGTTGTAATGATCACTATGTGGTTGAGGGGAATTTATTGAATTCATAGGACTATGGTACATAGGATATGCAGGACTAGATCCATGATCTAGAGGGGAAGTTTGTGGTGCTGCTTGGGAGGGACTCTGTCGCCTTGGCACAACCACACCACAATCTGGACCGTTTTGTGAACTACTACTAGAATACCCCGTATCTGTACTAGAACTACTCTTAGCGCGTACATGGTAATCAGATTCTATATTGTTTCCACTTTGATAATGTCTAAAACTAGAATTTTGTGTAGCAGAGTATTGGGAATTATTGATTCTATTTGACTTTGTTGAATTTCCACTACTGCTACTATAATTTAGCCTGCCTGGGGCATCCATTATAGAATAACTTATAGGAGAGGATTGTGGTTGAACTTTATCATTAGATTCACAACTTTTTCTTTGTTCATTACTTAATTCTGGATAAACTTTACTTTGAGCCTTAGTCTGTACTTGTGGTGGTTTTACTGAAGGGGATACAAAATTACTAATGCTATTAGTTATTTGTCGGGAAGATTTCTCACTACTTGTGGTTTTAGGGGACTGGGAATTGTAAATGGAAGCAGATGGTCTAGAGGTTGTACTTGTAGATGATCGATAATCTTTACTAGGTGGAGTTGGGGAAGATGTCACCGGTGGAGTTGACACTATACACGATTGCTGGGAATGAGCAGTTGAACTTGCAGAACTTGAATAGGACTTACTTCCTGCATAATCCTGCTGTGATGAGAGTTGACCACTCTTTGCACTGCTTGTACTATATGAATTATCAGTCTGATTTCCAAATGTTGGAGATTGAAAAAATGTTGATGATGATGTTGAAGTTGCTGGCTGTTTCGTTGCTGTTGCTGGTGAGCCAGATCTGTTAGTTTGTTTACCAGCACTAGATATCTGAGAGTTGAGGTGATTATTGAGAGTTTGTGCTGCTGCAAAATGTGCATTAAAATTCTCGTATGTTGCTGATGCTTTTGTTGTAGCTGGACTTGGAGATGAGGGCACAACACTTTCATGTGGTAAAATTCCAAAAGGACTAGGCAGTTGATTATTTCCTTGCCAACTCAATCCAGTAGTGCTGCCTGGAGTTGATGATTGGTCAAAAAATGATGTTCCTTGTGCTGCCAAAGTTTGATGTGAATAGTTTTCTCTTAAAGTAGACAGTTCAGATTCAACTGAAGATTGTTTTGATGCAACTGCAGCTTGGGCTTGAGCTATAACTTGCCGATGCTGTGCTTGAAGAGAAGAACTGTAGTGTGCAGGTTTGGGATTTGCATGATGAAACAGTGGTGAAAATACTGCGTCATACCCTACTGCTGGGGGAGACAAAAATCCAGCAGGATTGAAGGGTGAAGCAGTTGATGAACCAAGTTGCCCTGCTAATGATGCTGTTGTATGAGCTGCTTGTAGGAGCAACTGACTTGTTGTTGATGGCACTGATTGGCTGCCTAATCCAGAGCCACCACTTGCTAGGTGGTGATGAAAATCCCCACTTGCAGCACCGGCCTGAACCCCTGCTAACCGATTGTATGAATATGCTGACCATGGTCCTACTGGATCCATTACCACCTCCGTGTTGCTCAAATGTCAATGTATGTAATATGTCAATAGAAGTCCACACTTTCATCCATAGTTTGTAACACACAATCAATTGTATTTACAGCTACTACCACTATTTTGTAACACTGCAACTCATGTTGAATTTACATACTCTTGATGCTGAGAAAACACCCCTGAAAATAAAAGAAAACCAATATTAGTATCAAAACAATGCAAAATATGCAACAGAGGCTATGATCCTATAAGAAAACAGAAATGTTTATCTTAATTGGAAAGTTACCATGATAACTGGGACTTAAACAAAACAAAAGAATTTGTACTCAAGAATTTACTGAAATTCAAAATAAAGCAGTGGCCCTATGAAATAAAAATAATCCGGCGCTTCACTGAGGAAGCGTCAGAGTGACGGAACAATACAGAATCATATTTTACACTGTCATATTACCAAGTTTGTATAGACAAGAAGAAACATACCATCGCCTTGGTTTTTCACAACCATTTATCAATGTGGTTTCGGAGGACGCTCACACAACAGATAACATCATAAATATGGCCTCGACTCCTCGAGTGCTCGTTGCGACGGGTTTTGTCTATTGTGAAATGAAAAGTAACTCAGGTCACAGGTTGTGCACAACAGATCTCGTTTTGTTAAACACTTCTCAATAATAAATCTTCAGTCGTCGTTACAGTAGTAGTGATGTTTCAACAAACCAATAACTTTATTTACAAGTGGAAATACGACAACGTTTCGCCTTTCACATTAATCGCCGCCATCTTACTTGTCGAATATCTGTCGGTCGGTCGAACGAACGAAAGACCGCACACAAAACAAGCGATACAACGCCATCTATAATGTGAGTTGGTAAATGAATTAGCTAGACGATATTTTGTGTTATTTAAGAATTATTATTAAACGTAGAAGCTATAAGTTAATTTTGATATATTGTTTAATACGTAATAAATCACTATGAATTATAAAAATCCAGGAATATAGGCCTCACAGTTCCCTGTATTCAATACAACTTTGAATTTGCGGTATTTCCGTTTAAAAATACGTTTTGTTAATGCGAAAAAAATAATTTATCAATAAGTTACGTTATTTATCCAACAACAACTAATCGTAAGTGTTTCCTGATTTCATCATTTTAGAAAATGTATATGTTATGTTGATTGGTAGTTTCTATTACCTTTATGTTGAATCTAAAAATAAAACGATAGGATATTGCTAGATTATTAAAATCGTCAGAAGCACCGTGGTATTATTTGTAACGGTGTACTTTTCAGAATTTTTAAAGACAGGACATGTTAAAAAAAAATATTACAAATATAATATATAAAATATAAATGCGGACAACATCACATACATTGTTCTGAACCCAAAGTAACTTGCTAAAGCACTTGTGTTAGGGAATCCAGAATCAACGAAGATACCACAAATGGCACAAACACCTAGACCCGAGACAATGTAGAAATGTGAATTTTTACATTGACCCGACCGGAGATCGAACCCGGGACCTCAGAGCTAGCGATACCTTGAAACCGGTGCGTACGCAACTCGACCACGGAGGTCGTCAAATATCGTAATATTCGTTCGAAATCGTTATATTCTAATTCTCTCTAATTTCTAATCGTCATTATTATGTATAATGTCTAGCTTGACGGAGTTTACGTATCTTTACGCGTAAGCTAGAGGTACGGCTAGGCTAGAGCTTACCTGTCGAACAGTACAGATCGTGTCGCTTTTCTCTTACTACGCATTACCCGCCTTAAGTTAGTTGAGCTAAAAACAAATAAGTCTGTGTTGCCAGTTTCTGTTTTTCATTCACCACTTAAAGTTATTTTTGTGGGTAGTATTAAGGACTGGGCAAATGCGAGTTGAACCCGCGAACAGAAGCTACGCGACTATCCAACAATTATTTTTTTAATAATATCACTTTTTAAATAGTAGATTATTCTGGACTGAAAAGTTACATATTATCTGCAGTATTTTCATATTTCAGGCCTTGTCATCTATATTTCTACATACATATATATATATATATATATATCTTATACTAATATATAAAGCTGAAGAGTTTGTTTGTTTGAATGCGCTAATCTCAGAAACTCCTGGTCCAAATTGAAAAAATATTTTTGTGTTGAATAGACCATTCATCGAGGAAGGCTTTAGGCTATAAACCATCACACTGCGACTAATAGGAGCGAAGATACAATGGAAAATGTGAAAAAAACAGGGCAGGTATAAATCATAACTTATATCTTAACCACGCGGACGAAGTCGCGGGCAACAGCTAGTTTCAGATATTGGGCGGGGAAATGGAAATCTTTCTTTAACAACAATTATTTTTGTCTGACTTCCAAGAAGGGTTTTGTTTTTCGCGCGTAGTTTGTATTGGATTCGTCTTATTTCTTTTCTTCAGTCTTCATGACTTATTGCATTAAATGCAACACGATTATAATATTCCCCCTATCCGGACTGGTTGTCAGACTGTCATGGTTCTGTCTTCCCGTAACGTCCGTAAAAGATGTATAAATAAAAGCCGGGATCCACAAATACCGTGCCTTACGAAACACGGAGGATCTCAGAAATGATCACTCATCCAGGGACCGACCGTATCAAGTGTAACTTAACTTGGTCGAACAACAGTTGCAGTTTTAGTTCTTACTCACTCGATATTCACTCTTTATTTGCTGAAAATGGGTATGGTGGGTACCGCTAAGCTTTTAACGAGCTTTAAAAACTTGCGAATCAATGCAATGTCTATAGAAAAACTTAACTTCCACGATAGCTCAATCGCAAAAAGTAAAAGGAAACAACTCCTGAAGTTCAATAAGTGGTTTATTGGACATAACTTTTTCAGTAGCCGACTATTTAAAATTAAATTGTCAATTATCTTTGGTACTTTTTTCTAAAACATATTATATTATCAGTTTAGGAAGACTTACAGACAAAACCTCATAATGCTAACCTACAAGTTAGTCATGAGTGAGAAAACTGAAACATTACCGTCTTGTGCAGTTCATATCCGTTATATTAATATTTGTGTGTATAACATGTTTATAGTGTACCATACATTAAATATCATTTTGAGTTATAACATTTATCCTTCAATATTTCAACTATCTCGCTGAACCAGCATTCTGAGACTATAAAAATATTATTTGCAGTTACATAACATGCTTGATAATTACATATTTTCATGTTAATTTTTAATTTTAGTGTTAGAATGGCCTTCATTCTGGTTTACATGAAATTTATTTGGATATCGGTAGGTTCATAATAATTGGAAAAGAATAAATCAGTTTCTAACATTTGATGCATCCAACGCATCAATCTTCAAATTTATATTAATTTCATTATTTAGTTACTTATTATCGCTATACTTTTTTCCATGCGTAAGCAAAAGATGGCAAATAGTTTTGGTTACGTTTGAACAAGAATCAACGCCAATGAATGTTTTACAATAGTAATAACTTGTACAGTTTGCTGGACTAAAATTATGGAACTAAGTTTCTTGTTAAATTAGGTTCTTAAATTTTACATATTAAGTATGCGACATAATTGCTTGTAATGAATAGGAATTGTTAAACGTGTATGCCATTCTTAATTCGTTATAAACTAACACAAAATGTATATGTTACTCAAGTTTGTGCTGAAACAATTCTCGGTATCGGTGCAATAGAGGAAGTATATACCGTTATCCAAACTTCCACAAAATACTCATAATATGTATTTAATATTTCAAATGAAATCAACTGTATTCGAATATAGTACCCAGATAAACAAAAAGCTTACTTCCTTATACAAATTCACACTTATGCTTAGAAGGTAAAAAATATAAAATCATAGAAAAGGATCTACACGAGTCACTATTTCTTATTTCTTGATTATTCTTGAAAGATTTTGGCACAAAATTCCTTTATCCGTGCATGTGGTTAAGTGAGTACAAAACTCTTAGTTTTGTGAATGATCATCGCTTTAGAATATTACATACTACGTTGCAACGACGTGTCCTTGTAAATTCTAAAAGCATAATAAATATACTGGCAATGAACTATGAACATGTAGGACGGCAGGAACTACAAACAACCATTTAAAAGAGAGCAAAACTTAATGTACCTATTATGAATGAGTCACATCACGATATGAATAATTTACGAACAGAGCACATTTATAATTTTACTACGTATTTTTTTACAGAAATAAATATTCGAAGCAGATTGTTCTCAATTTATCTAGGATCGGACGAATTTTAACATTTATAATATTAGATATTTCTTTCCACATTAACGCTAACACAGATATTTAAAAATGCTCGCGAAAACTTCGTTTAAAACACTAGCATTTAAATAATGTTTAAAAACTAAACATGCATGTATTACTATGCCGTAAGAGAATTTAAGGTACATAAATGCGCCTAATTATACAAGCATTTTCTTGAGAAGATGTAAAATAACCAAGTATACGTTAACTGAATGGACATTGACACATACTACTTTCTAGAAATTTCGAGATCTTTGTCGAACCTACTAGCTGTCGACTATGATATAATTGATATTTGTAGAACTTATTATTTATTATTGTTTTACCATACGCTAAGTAGATCCGACTTAGACTTACCAATCTAATATAAAACGGGTTATCTTATACCTAATTAAATCACATGAAGTTTTAAATGTAGTATAAAATTATGCATTGAAAGTATAGATTTCTTATTATTTTGTCTTTAAACCAATTCAGAGAGTATATGAACATCGTTATCGTAATGAGGTACATTTTTCAATTATGTGTGCTGTAAGAGAAATGAGAACAACTTTTAGAGTATAACTCAGAGTAAATTCGTAATAAAAAGATAGACAAATAACAATTATTGATACCTACTAAAGCTTATTATGATAAAGACAATGATATAATTTATATTAAATGATATAAATTGAACTATTTAGTTAATAAGAAGTAATATTTAAGAGACTTAAGACATATAAAAATAAATTGCCTGTTCGACTCGCGATCCCGCCGCGTCTGCTCATGATTAAGGACTCCGGTTGGGTCCGAAACTAGTCGGGCTACCCCGATAAATACGCGTGAGTAAACCGTTACATCATTTAATAAAAAATAACTTATCCATAAGCACCGTTATTATAAAAATAAAATCTTTGGATCGATCTGGCAAGTTAACAGAATAAAAATAATCACATTTAAAACTTAACAATAAAACTACAAAATAATCAGACCCTGATTGCTAATATCAAATAAACATAACTGAGTATTCTCTTTTACAATTCAATAGACATAAGAAGTTTACATAGCTGGTTCATTAAAATATAAACTGGTAGAAACACATTGAAATGATAAAATTTAAATGCCTTGAGTGAGGGAATTCTCGAGTACAATATCAAATTCATCCAGAGGCTCGAGTATTTGTCTGAGGAATGTGAGCAAACCTCTTTTGCGCAAGAAACTTTGTTCTTCATACATCTCCACGGTGACGCGCGTCATTGACATTGGGACTAACATTCGGTGGAGCCAATGTTCGCTGTAAACAAGTATTACGATTAAACAAACAAGAGTTATTGACGTCTAACTTATTTTTAACGTATCATGTAGCATGCCTTTTAAGGCAAAAGTAAGCTTTGATGTAAATATTTTTGAATCTCTGATCTACTGAAAGTTAGTGTTTACGTCAGCGTTTGCTAGATACTATTCGCCGAAAAAAAGGCAAATTATTCGTTTAACACTTACCGCAAACTAAGACATATGAAGAGTTGGAATTTGCCATCCTTGCCCAAAGTGCGGCCCACACTATTAATTTCGTCCATGAGATGGCAGTAGCATCGCCATATGGCCCTGTGCTCCTGATCTTGTCTACAGTTGTATGCCATGCCGCAGCTCTTGTTGTTCTGGCTTGTTGGCTCGTCGCAAAGGCTCATTTTGAATTCGTCTTTTACTTTAGCTGTGATAATATATAAGATGACAATAAATCAATAATTGAAGTCAGTGCAATTTGGAGTGTTTAACTTATCTAAGATTTGTCAGAGACTATTTTAGATTTCACTGGTTCGTAGTGTAACTATTTATGGCCACTCACATAAAGGATACAAACGTCAGCTTGGTTGGGGTCCACTTTCATCGTATTTATCAGAATTTTGTAACTAGTGACATTATTTCTTTACCCTTATTCTTAAAGTGAATAACGGAAGAAAAAACCTAGAATTACTTAAAACTAGTTGGGATTTATTCCTAGTAGATAGGCAGCTAAGGAAACTAAAAATGGATAGTAAAAAAAAAACTCACCAAAATAATCCCAAATGAATAGATTCTTTCCAAACAACCGCACCGATTTGAATCCACATAAGAATGCTTGTTCTAAACATTTCACAAGACCATTCTCGCCACAAAGCAGTACGCTGAGAGAATTAGCGTCTTTGTCTCGCTTCGACTGGTAGTGCCACTTCACAATAGCGTTAACGCAGTCACCTGTAACATGTTTCAGTTAATATTGATATCATACGAAATCAAAGCAATTTGAAAGCCAGTAGAGCGTTATATGACTGGCAGTGAATGTAGTGCTTACAAGCATCGAGCAGTGAGAGGTTTTTAACTATATCAAGGCGAAAGATTGTTACAAACGTTGCAGAGGCGAAATAGATTATGAACAAAAAGAAAATACGTATTCTGCTATGCATAACATTGAGGAAAGAAAAGACACCTAAAGCTTTTTCTCAAGTAATTTTTTATCCCTAGAACATATTTTCATAGTTTAAAACGTCATGACAATATGAGCTAAAGTAAGTTTCAATGCCAAATCATGATGTTTATATATTTTAGCGCTTTCGAAACAGTTAAAATTCGATATCCGTTTTTGTTATTACCAATCCCTTTCGACTCAGCAACGCTCACAACAACAATAGCCTTCGATATATTTACAGGACATTACTGACTAGACGTAAACAAAGAGCCTATGCAGGTGATGTCGCACAGTACCGATCATGTGCTGTATCGTAGAGGTTGACAGATGCGTAGTAGTGGGCGTGGCGGGGGGCGGCGCGGCCGGCGTGCGGGGCGTGGCCCCGCGGGCTACGCGCGCTGCTACGAGGAGACGCTCCGTAGAGCCGTCGTCTACGCCCGTGCCCAGCCAGCGGTTACATGGGAACCTGTAAACGTTATGAGTAATGGGTATTTGTGCTTTTTGTGTCAGCGTAATAATTTATAGTCGTCAGTATGTCCTCAAACAAAAATATGTTCTTGAATATAGGTTATCTAATTTTGTGAATAACTATGGGTTCAGGTAATAAAAAGGGTAATCTTGGTGTGTCTTTTGATAAAAAATAACCAACTGATATTAATATTTGATTTGGTAGATAAGTTGGCAGATTTAGGTTTTAAGCTGAGTGTTTAGTTAAAAAGTCACCAATATTGATATGTTTTTTGAAGTACCTAAAAATGGAGTATAGTTACTTTACCACGGGATTTCCTCGCCCTTTTCATATGTATAATTAAGTAATCACTTACGTGTAGGTGTGTCCCGTTACTTCATTCCTTACGAAGACTTGATCAAGTAACCAACGTGGTGACAGTCCAGAGTTGTCATGTCCAATGCGCAGTGTCGACAGAATTCCCAGATTTTTATGCTGTATACAAAATAATTTCGTTTCAGCCAGAATTACATATAAAACGAGAGTTATACATAATCAAAAAATATATAAAAAAGGGTTCAAACTTACGTGGAAGACGAACTCATTTGTGTTTCGTGGTATTGGAATTTTCGGCGTGGATTCGCCATTTGCGCCAGAAATCGATATCCAGCAATTAGCCGTAGTCTGACTGGCTTTCCGCGATGGTACAATGTAAACACGATACGGCAGTTCTGTTAACAATTAGTAGAAGAATATAGCAAATACTTTCACCAAAACATTAAGTTACATTCACATAGCAAAAGTACTTTAAAAATTTGACCTTTTTCACTTACTTGTAGTAGGATATGTGTTAGTAAAACAGCAGTAATCGACAGCATTCAAGGTCAGTAGATGATAAAGAAACTGTTCGCGTTCCTCCTCAGAGCGAAGGAACGCTGTCCTCTTGTATTGTGAACGTAAGAGCGTCGTATCAGCTAGAAGTTCACGTAAATGCTTCGATAACAACTTCTTTTCTAAAGATAGACGTACCCAAGCGCGAGCATAACCAATTTCAGTTTTGATGTCAGTCATTGCTTGTACGTTTCTGTAATAAAGTGAGGATGATAATGTTTGGGCTGAAAATGTAATTAATTGTTTGGGTGTTTCTTACATGCTTTTATTCTTTGACATGTTTTTTTTATGCCTAAAATAAATAAGTATTAAATGATGTAACGGTTTACTCACGCGTATTTATCGGGATAGCCCGACTAGTCCACGACGCGTGAGTAAACCGTCGAATTATTCTCACGATAGTTACTATCAAAATAAATAAGTAATTAAAAGAAGCAGCTGCCGTCGTATTTATTCTGATTACTACAAATATATTTCTGACATCTATCTGCGGTGTGTTAATAACCCATATTTACTACAATGCAGCAATGCTTACACTAGAATCCTCATAGTAGACCATCTATACAGCGTTACTTACCTCATATCAAAAGTCAAACTTTCCGGCAATGGTCTCAAAGGATTGGGAAGTTGAGATGATTTTCTTTCCAGTGTCCCGGAATTACTGAGACGATCTCGCGAGCTATCCCGGGATCCGGCGCGGGAACTATCCCGGGAGCGATTTCCCGAACTGGTGCTCTGGTGTGCTTCTACTTCGGCTCCCACAGAAGACAGATCTGGTCAGAAATATTGAATGTTTATTACTTGTAGAGAACTTCTGATATACTCGTGGGTTATAATATGTTAATATGTTGTTAATATTTACCAACTAGTTTAGGTGCCTGTTTTCGTCTGAATTGAGTAATATAAAATACTACACACAAAAATTAAATCACATGACAACAGGATATTTACACCAGCTGGCCAACAGACATGAAGTAAAAAGGGTGACAAAGATTTTTTCTCAACCTCTTAATATCAGCATTTTTCGTTGTTACTTCTTTAATGGACAATCTTCGTTAAAAATATATGTATTTGATGATGTATAAAATTAAATGTAATGTGATGTACATAGTATACTTACAGTCAAGTCGTTTGCGCAACACACACCAAGCCAAAGCTGCATGTTCCAAAGCAAGAGATAAAGTTTTATCGCTAGCATTAGAGATTTGATACATTTGCGCGACACAAGGCGTCATTTGCACGGTAAATACGGACATTTACGGTAAGCACAATTAAATGGTCTGGTTCAAAGGAATTCTTTTGCAGTATTTACTTATAAAATTGTATTATTTGGTAGTATACGTGTGTTTATTTCTCTTACGGTTTTAGCTATCTAGATAGCTAGAGAATACTAGTTGCGATATCAGATACCGTTAAATAGAAAGGGTGAAAGGATGCTTTTATAGTTAATCATCGACAATCTTAATGAAGATTTGGACGTGAGCAGGTGAAAAGGTATATTATTATTTTCAATTATTCATAACTGAATGATAATGTTTATGAATACAAAGAATTAAAGGTGTTACTTACCTGGTGTGAGATAATTAGGATCGATAGGCTTAGTAGAGTTGCTGCACTGTTCCAACTCTTGGTAGTTGGTAAGGTGCATCCAAAGAGCAGACTTGCCCATTTTATGCTGCAGGCCATGGGACCAGAGCCTTTCTAGGAGGTCGCATAGTGACGCGATCATAGTACTCTCTTCGACACCCGTTATAGATACTTCGGACCCCAATCCTAAATCCGACTCTTCCGTACCCATTTTCTCTAGCAACATTCTTTTAGTTTTGCTTTTACACTCCTGGAAGTAAGAAAGTATTTTATTTAATTAAGACTGAGACTAAAGCCTAGTTCTGCAGACAAATAATTCACTATTTTATGTTATGGCAAATAGGCTAAGATATTGGCAAACATACACACAAACTATAGTAGTGTAATTGAATAGATAATTAGGAATATTAATTAGTTAATTACAAAAACCAAGTATGTTCTACCTTGAGAAGTTTCTCAACGAACGTTCTATTGTTCTGAGCGATGGCCGCTGGCGTAACTTCGGTTGACAGCCTTCGACTAATATCGCCCAACAAAAGCTCTGGTGGACAATCTTTCACTTGCCATTTAGCATTTTTTATCCTTTTTAAACTATTTGTTCTGAAATCGTAGAAATAGATATGTTTTATTTAAATAAAGCATGATATTCTATAATAAGCCAGAGCAACAAGCGATCTGATTCCGTGAGTGTAATTCTGTGACTAGATTAGTGAGCGCGGACTAGATCAAACAACATTCTGTGAAATGGTCAATTTTGCAGTTATTGTAACTCATTACTCAAATTAAACAGCGTATTAGTAAAACTTCTAGTATCTGATTACTCAATTACTAAAAAAGGCACAAAAAGCATTTACGTTAACATTGCGCACACTCTATATTAACTACCAAAAGAGGATAAGGTTTACAAACATTCAAAATACGAAAAATTACACATAAATAACTTTATTTTAATCATATTTTATTTACAAAAATAGAACCTATATTATGATGAACAATCATATATTATTGCATTAAGAAGATACCTTATTAACGGAAAGATCTGTCAACATTAAGACTTGTAAATAATTAATATAAAACTTCCTATCGTGTTGGTACATAAAAATAAAATGATAATAAATATCACACTATAGACAAAGACACAAAATCACATATAACATGGAATTATTTCATACTGCATGCAATATAAACATACCATGCAAATTTCATAACAAAATACTGACTATCACAACATGTAATAACATAAATGATGCATAGAAATCAAGAACAGTCTCGGACACATTTTTGATTAACAACCACAGTTTTAAACAATGTATACAATAATATGAATACTAAAAAGCTGCCGACTACGTCTGCCCTATGATATCTTTAAGCAGAATTGTCATCATTGTGGGAGCGAGACAGCGTGATATACTGATCGTAGTGTTGTCTCTTCCACAACGGCAAGTCTTGCTTTATGAGCTCATAGTAAAAGGGCATTTTATGCGAAGGCGAGAAGTTTTAAGTGGAAAGATTAAAAATAATTCGGTATAAGTCATAAAATTCACTATCTATATGTTAATTTAAATCATATTTAAAATTAAACTTTTCTTTAAGCTATACAAAATAAAACATGTAGGAGAAAAATTCGTTTCGTTTCTATGCCTATGCAAGTGTTATATTGAGAATTTATTTAAGTACTTTAGTTTTATTTAACTTTGTCATAGTTATGACATTTAAAACAAGCCTTTTTATTTATTATTTAGAGTTATTAGTAGTTATTATATTCATGTTTACTTATCGTCTAGTCTAACATAAACCACTGAGCTACATACTTTCGAGACTTTAGTCAGTTCTAAAATAATGGGAGTCGGAGTAAAGTTAAAGAATATGAGCTTTAACATATAATTAAAACCTAAAATACTTGTTTGTTCTACATAAGATACAGTCACATCAAATGACAGTTCAGCTTATAGTTTCAAAATTTATTTATTGTTGTAATATAATAAGTATAGAGTATGTCTTGCTAGTCCTTTATCAGGGATAAGCTAACACAGTTTATGGCAAAAAATGGCCGATAGATTAAACACTCAACTAATTCTTGATATGACTCTACCTTACAAGCAACACAAAGTTTTACAATATGATAATAATTAAAATAACTATATTTTTTATTTGCGTTCAACACAAAATAAAAAAAGTTCTAAGAACTTTTACTACTGAGTATATATATCACAGAATGTAAAGAAGTTTCTGATATATATTTTTTAACAATATTAATAAAATGTAATAATTGCATGAGATTCGTTTAGGTATCAATACGAATTTGTAAAATAAATATGGAAGCCATGTTTACACTAGTTTACAAGGTTTATACGTGTATATGTATAGTGTACTCTCTTATCAAAATATTTTTTATATATTCTAATTATATGTAGGCACATCAAAACTTTCTGTCTTGAATGTCTACCATAAATAATATCACATAAATTTTATATGTAATACTACCAAATCTCGTTCTATAAAATAATCTCATTCATAAATAAGTAGGGTGGGCCGAAGAAATATTATCATAATAAATTTCGTTATGCTGTGTATTTATGAATGCAATCTTCGATTACCAACATTGATGCAGCTATGGTCAAGTTGCTGACGTGCTCTAATTAGATGACCCAATTATGCATGTAGCTGTTAACCTGGGTTTTGATTTGATGTCAAGTAATGTAAGTCCACCATAGATGCGAAAACAATATGTGGGATAGTCATTATTGGGCACGTCTTTCATTTATTTAAACTTTTTTAAACTGTCGGTAACTTATGGCACTACTTCATTTACAATAAAGTGCCAAACGCAACTTGAACAAATAATGCGTAATTTTCTCGCATTTATTCGCCGACAACACAAATATTGAATATTCTATTCAACAGAGCGTGTGAGGAAAGTTCTTAAATTAGTTATTACTAAAGAAAATAAATCATAAAACATATACTACATGAGTCGAAAACACGATTGAAAACTTTGTAAACTAGTGCTAATATTTGAAGCAGATGTTACATTACACGCACTACACGGTAGTGTTAATTAACTAACATACAATTTTTAACATATAGAACATTTTCAGGCTCAGTACAATCGCATGCTGCCATGTAAAGCAATCTCAGACATATGGTCATTCAATAGAATGAAGTATAAAAATGAATGACCAAAAATTGCGTGTTTACCGAGATAACGATTTTAATTAGCGTTTCAAAATAATCATTTTTGCCTTGAGAGGTTATTCAAATAGGTCAAGTCGTATATTTTTTTATGGAATCAACCATCAAACATTATACAACTACTTATGATTCCAAAACACTGATTCTCTTTGGTTTTGATTTAAACATTATGAATATTGAATAATTAATTTAAATGGTTATCTCGGTACGCAACGGATACGGGGCAACATGCAAGCTTCGGCAGCTATACACACATCCTTGGCATATGACGCACGCACTAGAAATCTACGGTAATCATACAGTAGAAGCTGCACTCGCGGTTAATTAAATTAAGCGACCGGGACTCACGATCGGAACAATACAATCTGAGAAGCGGGGGACGAGAGTAAACGAGAGAAGACGAGGGGAAAAGAATGTAGTCGTAGATATACGATGTTGATTCCGCGGAGCTAGGAGAGCGTAGTGGGCGCGGGGGGCGGCGCGGGGCCAAGCGGGCGGGGGTGGGGGGCGCACCTGGCGTCGGGCGCGGGCGGGCGCGCCAGCGCGGCGGCGTCCAGGCGCGCGGGGAAGGCGCGGTAGTAGGCGGCGCGGTGCGGCAGGCGCTCGCCCGGCGCGCCCACCTCCAGCTCCACGCCCGCCGCCGCCGCGCCCGCGCCCGCCCACACGCTGTAGCCGCGCGTCAGCCCGCCCTCGCCGATGCGCCGCCTGCAACACACTCGCTGCTCAGCCTCACGATCAAGGCCGCCCGCACTTGGCTAGTGGCTGGCGACGACGAATTACGTCGCTTGCACCGAGCCGTAAACCACTATGTACTACTATACACCGAATTACTTCGCTGTATACTCACCGATTCTTCCGCATACTAACATTGAAAAACTGAGGGTAAACTAGAAAACCCGAAATTGTTGTGGTACACATTGTACACAGCATTTACCTATGTAATAAAAACCACGCAACACATGGTCTCTCTGTTATTGCTGTTGATATCCGCATCTGCTGGATTGAACTTACTGTTTTTGATTCATATTTTTTTAATTCTACAACTTTCACTCATCGCCATAGATGGCGTGAATTTAATAATAAAACTAATTTAGAGTACAAAAACTGACTATTATTTATATGACTTGATTGTTTGACATTTTGACAACTAGATCTTCTTATTTCTATAGCCATGGTTAGTAACACCCTTGTTAGCTCAGTTACAGATGCATGACGTTAGTATGCGGTGCCAAGTGCCCAGTCGCACCTACATGTCAATGAAAACCAATCTCCACCGATTCTCATGCTAGACTCGATCTGCATGCTTTAAGGCTTATTCAGACAAGACAAAAAATATAGTACATTTTACAATTCATTGCGGAGCTTTGCAGCTTTGGCATCAAAAGTCGTCTATCGCCAGCAATGTATGTAACTTGCACGGTAACCCTCGTCTCATCTAAACAAGCCTTTAATATATTATGTTAGTCTTACCTGACAGCTTTAATTCTGTGTTCGAACACTTGTAAATTGGCATCATATTCACCCCAATTTGCCATTATCTTGTTGTCGATCAGTGTGGCAAACATTTGTGTTTCAAGGAAACGCGAGAGGAACTCCCGGTGGCGTTGTGGTTGATCTGATAAGAACGACGATTTATCGAAATTCACCATCGACTCCCGGTTTGATAGCCATGAGTCACGGTCCTAGAAATAAAGAAGTTGACATAACTTTACTAAAAATCTCTTGATTTTTTATTACCCATAGAGTGTGTAAAGCAAGATGGGTGGCAGCTACTTGTAGTGGGAAAAAGTAAAAGTCGAAAATACTGAAAGAAAAATCTGTTCTACACCAATAGCAAGTAACGGAAACTCGCGGATGCCATGGAAGGCCATGTTTATCATTACGAAGCAAGCATATTTTTTTACCTGATCGGGCATGATGACGAAATTCTCATACATAAGGAAGATATGAACAAATCTATTCAGGAACGTTTCTCTGATGGCAGCATTGAACCTCATATCTTCGTTGTATTGATCCTCGTCGTTCAATATTTTCTTTTTCGTTGTTGGCATCACTGTTTCCGCGTCTACATCGTCTATGTTCACACCTGAGTATGTCAAAATAAACAACTATTGTGTTAACTTTTAATAAAGGCAGCGGCTTTGTGGTTGAATGCATGCAGAGAAGCATGGCAAAAAGGTGATAACATCGGCTCACTATACTGTCCGAATTTTTGTGATTGAGTAAGAGAGGCAACTTCGAACTACACATTAAATTGTATAATTCTGTATATTAACTAAAAACAATATAATTTATAAAACAAATACTACTGAACCAAACTTCATGAAGTTTTCAATGGAGCAAAATGTTTCATCCTTTTTCGGGTTAAATGAAATCAACAAGCATCTTTTTAAGTCAGTTAAAAAAGTTTTAACGACATGAACACAATATTTACCGCTACGTTTGACGATATCCACAATCCGCTGCAGGGCATCGAGTCGCAGCGGCGCGCGGCGTGTCGGCGAGGCGGGCGGCGACGCGTTCAGCGGCCGGCTCTCCTCCCACTCCAACACGTCATGGAATGAATGCTTCCTTCGGAGGCCACCTGGTTATGATCAATTTATACTTTTAGTCGATTATCGAAGTGTAATATGTGATGTTTAGTTAATTTGGTGTATATTTTGTAACAAGTTGTTTATGATTTCATAATCGTTGATAGTTTATTTTATAATTTGAGTTAAGAATATTAGTGACATGAGTCATTGCACTTAGCATTGTTAATGGTACTAACTTGTTTTTACTTACTTTACCTTTATTTATTTTTTTATAGCTTTCTTTTTATATGACTTCCGCACTCAAGAATTCGTTGAAGGCAAAAATGTACAAAAATTAAAAGTTACATGCACAAAGACTGAACAGGAACACAACAAATAGATCACACATATGCTTGTCCTACGCGAGATCGAACCCGCGGCAAGTAGCGCAAAGCGGTTTTTGCGAGGTGACTACCCGACTATCTATGTAATCTACTTTCATAGATATCGTTTAGTAGATTATTATCTTCTAATATACCGGATGTTTTAACTATCTTTAACTTTTGGTACAAAGTATTAGTCGGTAATAATATCCTCATGTGTAATTGAATCTTACCTGAAGGTAAAGTACAACTGCTACTCATGCTGTCATTGACATGCTTGTATGATGTACCATTCAAAGGAACTCCGAGTTTGGTGGGCTCTGTTTCAGGTCTTTGTACCTATAAAAAAAAACATGAAAAATGTGATAATCTAAAATCGCAGTATTAAGAAATGTTGACCTTTTTGCTCTAATATAAATAGTCTACACTTTACAATATTTATTAAGTCCAGTATTTGTGTTATCTATAAACATTAATAAGGTTGTGTATACAGAACATTATATTTTAATGTTTACTTTATCTAGTCGTGATAATATTAAATTGGCAGCTGAGGTAGTCTTTGCGATGAATAGTCTACAGCAGTTAAATCGTAAAAAAGAACTTATTTAAAAAGTATGAATAACACTTCCTAGTTCTATGCTAGCTTGCTGTACGGAAATACGTTATTAATATTACCTGATGTTTATCCAATACATGATTCAATTCTTCAATGAATGGTGTCCTATGGGGGAATATCGGTAATTCTTCAGGGAGTTGTATATCTGGTTTGTCAATATCAACTAAACATAAAGCTGCTTCAGAACCAAGTGCGATGCTTCGAGGACCATTTGGTCCCATGTTCATAGCTCCACTGTCCGCATGAAGACCTAACAAAAACATACATTACATAATAAGTCGCTTCCTCTTCCTCTATTAAAAAACGCATTAAAATAAGTTGCGTTTTTTTCCCGATTTATGAGGACAGACGGGAGCGACTTCGTTCTATAATATGTATACCCAACTAATTATGCGTTTAAAATGGAACAAAATGTCCAAAGGCACTTGAAATATTGACAGTTGCATTCCGTAAGTCCACTTTGTCTTAAATGTGGCACCTACAAATATTTGTCTCGTCGCAACTTGCAACTTCTATTATATTTGTATCCGCATAAAAATCATCGATTATTGTGATAAATTCGTGCGGAAGACCCACATTTGCGTATGCGGATATTCGCAACTCACCTGCTATGTATGTATATACATACGATCTCGTTAACAAAAAAATAAAAATAAATTGGTTGCCTTGTCAGGATATACTTTAGTTAATTAACTACAGTAATCAAGCAAAGATAATATTTATCGCGAATTAAGATAGCCAACTAACTATCAAAATTTTAAGTAAATAATTCGTGACGTATGTTTTTAAGACGGCTGCTATTCATTCATTGAACCAACAGATAGCGCGTTTAGCCGTTTAATTAGACGCAGTCTATTGACCTCAAATGAAGTGTATTGTACTATACCCATGACAAATGGCACTGGCGCGTCGAGGAAGTGGTACAGGGGCGCCGGCAGGATCGGCACGTAGACGTGAGCCCACGTGAATGGGAGCAGCAGAGACACTATGCATTCAGCCACTAGCATCAGTTTGTTGTAATCTGGAATAATAGGGTGATTAGAGTTATGTTTACAAATAATTAACATAATTATTACAGAATATTGGATCAATATGTATATTCATTTTTTTTTGTCTGTGTTACCAATATTATAAACGCGAAAGTTTGTATATATCCATGGATATATAAGGAGGTTTCTTCCTCTTTCACGCTAAATCCACTGAATGGATTTAGACGAAACTTGGTACACAGATAGTTTATATTAACTCATAAGATATTTTTTTCTCTTAAGGTATAATTCGTTTATAAATAGTGTTGGGGTCAGTCTAGCAAGCAATCGTAAGATTACATGCTCACTGATTTTTTACACTTTAAAAATGGTAACAAAACATGATACTAACCACTAGACCTCAGTAAAACTTGGTGTTCCAAGAGAACACATGTAAATAGCTGCACAACACATTCAACCCCGAGGGTTGAAAACATGACCCGGAGTGAATAATCCAAAAGAGGTAACTCATCAGGTAGATTTGGCATTCTTATCACCTAGAAAAAAGATTTATTATTTATTTAAAGATAAACTGTAATAAACACTACTCATTAAGCAACTTCAGCTAAGCTTTAAGTAAGCTTTTGAAATCAAGTCTAAAACTACTTTTATATTTAAATCAACATCTTGTATGTAAAAATGAAGCCATAGATCCACAAGACTCAATAAATCTAGCCACCCACGATTATGAAAGCAGATTAAGAAAAATCAACTTAGTGTATATGGTTAATAAAGGTCAAATCTTTAATGTCAAGCCAATCTATTATAATACTGTGATCGTATAATAAATGGTTTTGGTATGACATGTTCATTTACAATGTGATTTCTTTTTCCTTGGTAGAAACAGACATAGCTAAATGTCTTGACTAGATATAATGGATTGTTTCAACTACTACTAGGGTTTCTGCAATTATCAATCAATGAGAGCTGTAAGTTACATTGCACAGTATAAAAATCTGAACCAGTTCCAAGCACAATATGTAGCTGGTTGTTTTTTGCGCAATTTTATTATCTGTCCTACTTGATAAAGACAAATATATCCCAAAGTATGCTGCAAGCTCTGTCTTAATCTGGTTCCCCACTTAGTGTAATAAAATTAATTTGAATTTATAGAAAATATGAGGGACTGCATGTTGGTTATTAGAACTTACAACAGGTATTGGATCCAAGTGTGGTTCCGAAGGAGGCACATAGAGTCGTAAAGCTTGACCAGGCAGTGGTACAGGGACTTCATACAGTAAATTGTATACATAAGACTCAGGACTTAATCCAGGACCGGGCTGTCTTGGAAGAGATCTGAAATTATTAATCAATTTAATTCTCTAGTCAGATAAGTATGACTGGCATTTTAAGAATACTATTCAAACAGACGTTTATTATTTGTACTGGCACATTTGCATTACTCACCTGAATAAATTTTCTAAAAACAACTGTGCAACTCTCACATATGGATACTGACATATAAGAGCTATACTTTTGGCTACATACAGTTTATCTTTGGCTATATCGTAATATGTCAGTGCAGCACCTGTATGGGGAGTGAGTTTGAATGATCGAGGAAGTGATCTAGAACTTTCTTTCCCTGAGGATTTCCGGTGACCAGGAGGGGTCTGGCCACTAGACAGTTCTGTGATATACATTGCCTGTAAAAGGGAACAAAATAGTTTAGATGAAGAGAAATTGTGAGGTTTGTATCAATTATTATTATTCCAAATTACCTGTAATGTATGCATGGCACTGCAGATATTCCTGTTCCTAACTTCTTCATAAAATATAAGACTGAATCCATAATATCTGGATGCATTTTCTCTTGTCACAACAAAACTATGAAACTTGGGTTCTAATGAATGTTTCTGTGTTCTAAACTGAAGGCCAGCTGGCAGACAAAGCTATAAATAAATATATACTTAGTCAATACACTCATTTTTAGTATATTATAAAAATCATTGAATTTTACATAAAGGATTAAGAAAATAATATTATTTAGGAAAAATATAATTCCACCACCACATAACTATGTAAATATTAAATATTTATAAATCAATGCTTCATATAAACAAAGACAAGACACCACTATTTTTATTAAAACTTACCATACACACTGCATGTTCATCAAATGGGTTGCTTGATATATTGTCGGGGTAATGAGCTAGAATTTTTCCTTTGTAGGCACGGTCCAAAGGAGAAACATGTAAATTGTCACCTAGAAGAAGTCGGATATTATGGACAATGTCTCTTATCGTAAGCTTATTTTTTTGCAAACGTGACCTAATGCGATTACTTACCGCATAGTCTATCGGGCTCCAATCCAGAGTCAAAGTCGAGGCCACATATAGCAAAGTAATCGGCAAATCGACATCCAACAGATAAATCAGAGACAGACATATTTCTATCGACCCGTTATTTACTATTTGAGACACTTTCTCTTCCAGTCTCTGTGTGTAGGTTTTGCCTTAGCATTGTACACTTGCACTATAGCCCCGTCAGTTTTCAATTTGTATGTTTTATTCACATAATTAACTACCGAGTGTAATTTTACTGATAATGAAATAAATACAAATTGTAAACGAAAAACTATTCACGCCATCACATCACACAGACAGCTGCCAAAGTATAGTAGTATACACACGACGACCTCCGTCTCCCCCGCCTCTCGCTCCCTTCTCATTCGTGTCCTTTGCATTCTTTTAGTTCACTCATAGATCAAATACTTAGATCAAATATGATAATTTAGCAAGACACACTTGTCTTGTAATATTTCACGAGATCTTGAACAGTGTTTTCAGTTATTCAGTTTCATTAATACTCCCTGTTGTGCAGCTGGTAATTATTTAATTCAGTAATAGCCGTTTATCAAAAATATTACACCATCCACATTTTATGCCTGATTATATTGTAGTTACATGTAAAACTACTTTTACTATTATAAACACGAAGTACTGGTATTAAATTTCATCTCACTTATCCTTAGAAATTCCTAGAAAAAATACCACTCTGAAAAAAGTGTAATGACCAGATTTTGACTAAAAAGACTCGCTTCCCAAAACACGTCTTAAAAATAGCAATCATCGATTGTCAAAATGTCAAACGAAATAAATACCTAATTAGCGTTTGTCAAAAGCAGTGGTTTATGTTGGGCGTGTGTTTGTAATTTGTAACGATTTGTGTAGATTTTCCGAATATAAAGATTAATTTATTTATTTTTACTTAGTTAGCTAGCTTTCTATTTTTTATTATAGTGGTGTCGTTCATTATATAATTTACAAACCTCAAGGTAAGTATCTTCAATAGTAATTTATTATTTTTTATGTATATAGATATGTTGAAACTATATTGTTTAAATAAAAAAAATGATACAGACCTTGAGATATAACAATGGAGACTATTTCATGTTTCATTTTAGAACTTATTTTTTGTGAAGTGCTTCTTGCACAAAGGACAAAATATATTCACATATATTTATAAGGAAAATCATTTACAATCGCGATATACTTTGTAATGAGTCACGAACTCACATAGTTTTTACTTGCCGCTTATCAATGAAGGTGTACATCAGCTAATAGATAGTTGCAATTTAAATGTTCAAGTACTCTATTAATTGCTTTACCAATCGTGACTTTAATTATTTATTGTGTAAAAAATATGAAGTCTGTGCAGCTTGATTCATTTTTATATTTCCTGAGTATATAAGTGTTATTGTTTTTCATCAAATAAATAGAGCTCCAAATTTTAGCATATTTTAAATAGTTGTATAGAATAAATTTAATTCATGAATTTTAATTTGTTTCAGAATGATAAGGGGAAGAGTGAAACATTTATTACACTGCACCTTTTTCATTTCATTTATATTTTTGTTTCTTGTTTTTGCTGGAGCTATAAATTTAGATGACAAAGAAAAAGAAGAAATTGATCCCTGGGAAAGATATGGAATATATGGTGCATTGATTTTATATGCATTAAGACTTTTTACTCTTCTTACAATTCCTCAAGTCCTATGCAATTTTGCAGGACTAACTTTATTCAATGCATTCCCAGGGAAAGTCAAACTAAAAGGATCTCCACTGTTAGCACCTTTTATATGTATCAGAATAGTAACTAGGGGAGACTTCCCAAAGTTAGTGAGAGACAATGTAACAAGAAATATGAACTTGTGTGTTGATGTTGGGATGGAAAATTTCATGATTGAAGTTGTGACTGATAAAGCAATTAGTTTACCAAAGCACAGACGAGTTAGAGAAGTGGTTGTGCCAGGGGAATATAAGACTAAATCAGGTGCTTTATTTAAATCAAGAGCATTACAATACTGCCTGGAAGATAATGTCAATATACTTGGAGAAAATGATTGGATTGTACACTTAGATGAAGAGACTTTGCTGACTGATAATTGTGTGAGGGGTATTTTAAACTTTGTATTGGATGGCCAACACCAGTTTGGTCAGGGACTGATCACCTATGCTAATGAGCACATTGTGAACTGGCTGACTACCCTTGCTGATAGTTTCCGTGTTGCTGATGATATGGGAAAGCTAAGACTACAATTTTACTTATTCCATAAGCCACTTTTCAGTTGGAAAGGATCTTACGTTGTAACTCAAGTAAGTAAAACAGCTAGTGAAAACATTATTAAGAAAAGTACAAAACATTGATTAAAGCTCTAATTTTTTTTTTTTTTTTTAAATCATTTATTCATATATAACTTTACATTGCATTTACAAGATTACTCGCCAAGCTATGTCGCTTGTTGGCGAGACACGCTCATTACAACACAACATTATGCGTATTATTAGCACTTTAAAACATTTGTTAAAAACACATCTATAATATATATTTATATAATATTATATATACTTATATCTATCTATGTTACTACATCTCACTAGTACTAGGGTCAGCTTCGCTAAGCAAAAAGCCCTTCAGCTTAACTTTTAACTTATATTTACTTATTTTAGGTTCAGTTCTTAGTATTTCTATATTGTTAAATATTTTAGGGACTAAATATTCAGTCATTCTCTCTCCGTAATAGTTGTTTATTTTTGGTTTTATTAGTTTTCCTTGTACAACGTTCCTAGTGTTGTATATATTTTCAGTTTTTATTTTGTATGTATCTGTATAATAATGTTCTATGGCTATTAAAAAAATAGTTTTTACATCTATTGGTAATATATTACATATAGGATATAGTTTTTCATATTCTTTATTGCACTTTTTTTTAATTTTAGCACTAACTAAATATTTAATGAGCCTTGTTTGAATACATTTTATATCTCGTATATATGTTATAAACGTGCGTCCATATACACTAAGACCATAACTAATTATAGAATCTGCCAGAGCATAGTAGACCATCCTCATCGTATTTTTGTTAATTACTTTTTTAAGTTGGTAAAAATTGGTAAGGACCGGTCTAAGCTTATTACATACATCATTTACATGAGACTTCCAGCTGAAATGTTTGTCGACATTTAAGCCTAAGTATTTATATGTGGTGACTGATTGTATGTTGACACAATTGCAATTTGCTTTATTTCTATGAAGACAGTCATATGTATGCCCTATTATACCTATGCTGCTGTCATCAGCGGCCTTAGCACGGTTATTATACGGTGAGTATATATGCATGTACTTGGTTTTTTGAATATTTAAGATTATACCGTTGTCATGTGCCCATTGCGTTATTCTTTCAAAGTCGGATTGAATACTCTCCTGGGCCTCGTCAGATCTTTCGACGCATACAATAGGCACATGTCATCGGCATACATATACACGCGACATCTGCTTACAACGTTAATTACACTATTCACATGCATTATATAGCCTACTGGTCCGAACACTGATCCGGTCGGCACACCCATGTCAACAGGAGCCTCCTCCCCCGCTACTCCGTTTACTACAGTACGAATCTTTCTATTGGTAAGATAATTCTTGAACCATTCATTAGTGGGACCGCGGAATGCCACAATCTTCCATTGCTTGTAGCAACACGTGATGGTCAAGCGTATCGAAGGCTTTTTTATAGTCTATAAATAATGCTATGAGCTGCTTACCTAAATTAAGACTCTCATTGACAAAGTCCGCAAACCGGGGTCAGTGCTGTGGCTGTGCTGCGTTCTTTTCTAAAGCCGTGCTGAGCATCGGACAGTATGTTATTACGTTCCAAGAAAGTGTTTATTTGGCCAACAATTACTTTTTCAAATATTTTATCTATAACTGAAAGTATAGCAATAGGTCTATAGTTTACATATTCCATATGACTCCCCGACTTATATATCGGTCGAATTATTGCATATTTCAACCGGTCAGATACACAGATTGAGTCATACACATATTGATGAAGTTTGCTAATATTGGGCTCAAAGTTTTACATAAATATTTTATATCCGTAACTCTTATTTTATCTATTCCTGGCGCTTTATATAAAGATAATGTATTTATAATTTTTTCTATATCTAATGAGGTAACTTTGTTATATCTAAAACTTACTAAGCTAGGGTTTACATACGTATTTCTGTCTAAAAATTTCATATTACAATCATGTTTGATATTTTTTATTTCGTTTGTAAATGTTTTGGAAAAGTTGCTGCAAATAGTATACATGTCTTCTTTTTTGCCTAAGTACTTTGATATTACGCTATCCAGATCATTTTTTCCCCGTCCTATCCATGAGTTGATATTTGCCCATATTTTTCTATAGTCACCATTACATTTTTGTATTTCGGACTGCCTATACTTGTGCTTAGCTTCATTCACTAATTTATTTACTTTATTTCTAAATTTTGTGTACTCCAGCCTTTTATTCATATCTTTCGGTGTTTGTTTCCACGCTCTAAATAAATTATCTCTACGGTTTAACATATTGTACAAGCATTTATCTACCCATGGCTGTGTGTGACGTTTATTACGTTTTGGCACTATAATTGTACTATCGCTATATATTGTATTAAAATCTGTTACTATAGTTTCGTATAACTTCAGAGGACACTTAATTAATAATAGCTGGGACCAGTCGTAGTCATTAAACTTTTGCGTAATGATTTTTTCACTTATCACTTCCTGAACAAAATTATCATCACTAGATTTGTTTACATTAATGTCACTTTTATAATTCACCATTAAACCAACCGCATGATGATCCGAAATGTACAGTTCAAGGACATAGGCCGCGAAGTCCATACTCCGTCTCTCTCGCACCCACACGTGGTCCAAGCACGACGTCTCGCTCCTCCCTTTAACGATGGCCTCGCGCGTCGCTTCGTTTCCGGGAATCGCACTGTGCAGGCCGCATTCGCACAGGGTGTTTTTGTAACTCGTAGTCGCTGGACTCCTTTCATTATTCAGAAGGTCAATATTTGTATCTCCTATTACAATTACACTTTCTGTTGATGGTATTTTTCTAATAATATTTTTGATATGTTCAATGAAGTGATTCTTATTTTTATTCGGCGGTCTATATACGGCTATTATATTTATAATTCTGTTTTCGTGTTTGAATACTCCGTGTAGTGTTTCCATAGCTTGATTGGTAATTATCTTTGTACTAAGTCCTAGAAAGTCCTTTGCATATATCAAGATTCCCCCTCCCCTTTTGTTTTCTCTAGTCATTGCATGTATTTCATAACCAGGTATGTTATATAGAGATAATTCTTCTCTCTTGATATTTATCTCGCTCAGTATAATTATGTCTATTACGTATTTATATTTTTCTAGTATAACTTGAAATTCAGTAAAATGCTTACGAAGTGAACGAATGTTTAAATGTATTATATGAAATCCATTATATTCTTGGGACAATTTATTTAATTCTTCAATATTGTGTAATCTGTTGAAGTTTATTTCTATAGAATATTGACTTTGGATTATTGAATCGAATTTTATAGTGAAAGAATCAGGGTGTGTGTTCACACACTCCGCACACCTGCGCGCGAGTTGTCGCCGGTGGCCGAATGTTATTATTATTAAAACTTCTCCAAATCACTTTCTGTTGTTATTTTATAAATTTTGGTTTCGTCATTATTTTTCTTAGCCAATATGTTGAAATTTTGAACCCATATATATTGAAAACCTTTTTCTTTCAATTTGTTTCGTGTTGACCACAGTAATTGCCGTTTCTGTTTAGGTAGATCTTCGTTAATATAGATTCTTTTGTCGCTGCCGTTGGAATGCAATTTACTATTAGTGACGGTATGCTCCTTCTTCGCTGCCATCCACTTGATCCGTGCGTTTTTCGTTCGTAGTTTGACTTTAATTATCCTCGGTCTTTGGTCTCCATCTTTTTCTTTGCCTACCCTCTCCGCGTCTTCAATATCTTCCGGATTAACTTGCAATAATTTCGCCACCTCTTGCACAACTTGCTTGGTATTTTCGTTAGGTATATTCTCTAAACCACATATTTCTAAGCATTTTTCTTTCTCCTTCATTTCTAGTTCTTCCACCCTTTCTTCCAGAGCCCTGTTGTACTTTTCTAGAAATACATTCTTTTGTTCGAGAGATTTAATCTTTTTTTCTGCGGCTTCCTTAAAGTTACTCATCTCTTGGTACATTTCTGCATAAAAGTCAACAGTGTCTGTGAGTTCAGTTAACTTTTTTTCCATGTTGTAAATCACTTCTAGCTTTTTGTTTACTTCTTCTAAGATTTTTTCACCTGATGTTTCACATGGGTTCACAGTTATTTTAGAGCTGGAGTTCGTGTCTTTATTTTGCGGTGGGCTCCTCTCATTTTTCAAGCATTCTTCACATATCTCCTTTAGCGCCAACTGCTTATTATTACGCACGCATTTTTTATGGAATACACCATCACAATCACCTTTGCACTTAATAACGTCATCTTTGTTCATAGATAGAAATAGTTTACATTTCTTGCACTGCACCATTTTCGCTCGTTATTATATTTCAACTTAATAATTCGCACTAAATTACTGTACACTCCTGTCACGACCGTACGCCGAGCGCGCGCGAACGATACTGATAATATCGAACGATACGATACTGATAATTTATTTGTTTATTTTGCAGGTAAGTGCAGAGAAGAAAGTGTCTTTTGACAATGGTCTTGATGGTTCAGTAGCAGAAGATTGTTATTTTCGCAATGAAGGCTATACAGAAGGCTATACTTTCAATTTTGTTGAAGGAGAAATGTGGGAAAAGTCACCTTTTACTTTGTGGGACTTCATGCAACAACGAAAACGATGGATTCAGGGAATTCTCTTAGTTGTACATTCAAAACAGATACCATTAATAAACAAGATCTTTCTAGCAATATCTTGTTACTCTTGGGTTACACTGCCATTTTCAACTAGCAATGTTTTCTTAGCTGCTATTTGTCCAATTCCCTGTCCACATTATTTAGATTTAATATGTGGGTTCATTGGGGCTGTTAACATTTACATGTACATTTTTGGAGTCATCAAATCATTCCCCATCCATAGGTTTGGACCACTAAAATTCTTTTTACTGATTGGTGGTGCCCTAGCTACCATTCCATTCAATATTATTATTGAAAATGTTGCTGTAATTTGGGGAGTATTAGGGAAAAAGCACAAATTTTACATAGTAAACAAGGAAGTTAAGATTCCAGTGACTGTATGATTCCTCATTAGAACATTTCATATCATTTTATAGGGGTTTCAATTAAAAATTAAGTGGCACAAATACTTAATGAACTAATAAGTCACTAGAAGGTGTGACAATATTCTAGTGAATCTTGAGATGTTATCATAAGATAACCTAGATGTTAACTATTAGTCATTGAGTGTTATTAGGTTTGTTACCAGTTTATCAAAATTACCTATTATTAGGTTTTGTAAAGTGAAAGTTATTGATTTAATATTAAGCACAATATTGATATTTAAATGTAAAGGTAAACAAGCTAGCTTTGCTTTTATATTTACAAATTTTATTTTTCGATATCTTGTTTCATTCTGACCAATTGTAATGTTTTTTTGTGTATTTACTTGTAAATGTCTGCTGTGAAAATTTTAATGACTTTATAATACTTTAGTTCGAGTGCGCCTTTTCCATATTACATTAAATGTCTGTACCTACTTCCTGATCATGAGTTAGTGTTGTTATGGTACTTATTTAAAAATTATTTTGCATTTTGTACAATCATTACACACTAATGATAGATAAGTATAGGTGTATAAAGTATTCAGTAAGTGGCATGTGATTTTCTATCTTAAACATGTGACAGTGATTATATTTGAAAAGGCATTGAATTGATTTTTTATGTTAGCTTAAGTACTTATCGAGTATTTATCAAACCTTATTTTAGTAGGAATGATTAAGATACTTATAAAATAATTTTTGATTATTTTTTATTTAAATCAGAAAGATATTATACATATAATGTCTGTTTATTTTTGTTTTCAAAAAAATTTAAAATCTGTAAATGTGGATAATTTAGGTTTGTTTGATATTAAAAACTTATTTGGTTCACTTTTTGTAAAGTTTTCGAACAAAATTTTAAATACATTACGATATGACTCTTTTATATAACAGCAATTACCAAGGAGTACTTAATACAGCATTATCGAAATAGTTAGATATACATTTTTTTTGTAATTTAACAGGTAGATACACCCTGTGTAGGTACAATAGTCTCTAGCATGCGAACAAAAACTTAGTCGTAGGTTATTCAATATTTTGAATTTTAATATTACTGATGGTGTGACGGTTTACTTATTTCTAAGTAAAAATGTACAAAATTCTAAATTTGCAACATGATACAAATTTATAATGTCACAAATGTGTTGGAAATGGTTTCAAATTATTGTGATAAAATTCGATTCGAAAATGTATAATTCAAAAATGTTGAGGAGTATTCTGTCAAAAAAAACTTAATGTTCGTTTTTGCCTTTTAGATGTACAATTGTAATAATTAATTGATACATTTAATTTAGTTTAAGACACCACACCTGACTAGTCATGTAAATATCTATGAATATTTAGCTAGTTTTAATGTGTAGTGCTGTAATCAACTGTAGGTGTAATATGTAGTGAACAGTGTTTAATTGGGGTCTGTATCTACCTAGTTTCTCGTAGGATAAAGGTCGGGGTTAACACTGTTTTAACCCATTGTGATGATCTAAG